>NW_009737692.1:16492-46052 GCF_000703405.1 Apaloderma vittatum | reverse complement strand
CCTGCTGAAGGGCTGGTCGCTCTGCTCTGCAAGGGCTTTAGGTTTATTCTTGGCTATTGAGATGGGACTCGCTACAGATTTCAAGAGAACTGAAAGTTCAAGGCCACCTAAGCATAACAACCTGTCATTTATTAAGGGCTCAGCTTTATGGTGAGCTCAGTGTGGGCCCCATCAGCTGTAATGAAAAGCCATGCTCAGACCGGCGGTGACATGGCACAGAGACATGGGCAGAGGTGGGTCAAGTGCTGAGCACTGGCATTGAGTGCCAAGAGTATTTTTAGCACCCAGGGCACAGGAGGTTAGACATCCACCACGTGCCATTCATTAGCAATTCACCACAGGCAGAAGCTCATTGTTGAATGGGTAATCCAAGAAATACAGAAATCTTTCTCAGTGGAGATGATGTGCAGTGCTGTGCAGTTGCTGTTACTCACTATCCAATATAGCCTGTGCCATCTCCACATGACTGGTCTCTTAACGCATTCTGAAATTATTTGGGATTTAGAAGTACAAAAGGAACTGTAGAAAGGCCAAAGCTTCCCCACCTCCCCCTTCTTTTTAATGCTGTTTTCTATTAACATAAATTACTTTCACCTAAAGTCTTTGTAGCTGCCTTATCTGTGCTATTGAGTCAGCAGTATGCAAAAAGGGATGTCACTGTCATATCCTCCCAGCCTCAGTCCAGGTCTTTTGCTCCACCAGCGTAACATTTCTCATTTGTAAGTTATGATATCTGGGATTCATTTATACCCCCAGGTTATGCCTTTTCTATTCAAAACCTGATTTAAATTTTACAACATTATGCCATAAATCAGTGCCATCAGAAACAATGAATTTAAACTCCGAGGTTATAAGAAAGTTAATCTGCATTAAATTATGTGAATAATAACAGAAAAGCAGTTTGAAGGACCTGGCAGGAACTACAGTTGAAGGTCAGAAGAAGGTCCATATCCACCACTGGGTTAGTGATCTTTTTCTGTTTCTGCCTTGGCTGATTGGAAACCTTTAACCTTTCCAGAGAAGTTATGCAGCTTCCAAATGAGTCAACAACATCTTATTTGGGAAAAAGAGCCAAATGTTAAGTAACATTAATTGCCTCTTTCTATGACATCTGGTGAATGGAGCAAAGTTCACCAGAGTGTGGTGGGAATCATCCCTGGGTAATCGTCAAAGCGCCCTGTGTGTGTCTATGCTCACACACACCTTCCAAGAGCCTCTCTTGTAACAGCTGATTTATATCTCCACTTTGGCAGCATCAAGAAATTCATGGTTCTTTATAAATCCATCCTACAAAAAGTGACACCTCTGTATGTGCCTCTCAGACACCCCTCGGTCAACCTTTTCTACTGCCCCAAAGTCACCATGGGAACCTAAACATCCCACCGAGCGCAGTACTCAGCACGCTGCCTGATAACCACACTTTAACCAACCCCACTGCTTCTCTGCACCTAACAGTGGCACTGCATGGAGCCAGGCAGGGATGACCACTGTTCTCCAATTGTTTTCCTGAGAGCTGTATCCCTCTTTTCTGCTAAAGTTCAGCCCTTCTCAAGAGGCTGGAGAAAATTCAAGATCAACAGAAACTCCGTGTGCTAAGCTGCCTTTGTTTATCACCCGTCATGTCACTATCTTACCCTGGAGCTTAGAATTTCACAATAGCAAGTCTTGTCAAGAGGCCATCTCTTTTCCTGTTCCTGTGGCACACTGTGCTCACCAAGGCTCAGCAGTGCTGCCAGCAATGCAAGGGACATTGAGAAAGCAGTGGCAAGTGGAGGTCAGCTCCACAGGGCACCATCAGAGCTGGAAAACACCAAACAACCCCTCCCAGATGGGCAGTAGCTTCCTAGAGAGGCAATTTAAAAGACCAAGATGGTACTGATCACAGGAGTACATGAATTAGAAAATGAATGCACCTTCCAGGATGGACAATAAAGATAAAATAATGATTTGAGGTTATTTAGCTCTTACTCAACTTCAAGAGAAGGAAGGTTTCAAGGCAAATGCACTCAATCAGTGTTTGAGATCTTTCCGTTGCTGTTTTATGGAACCAAAGGTCTGTGTCTGACCAGGAGTTTCAAGAAATAAAAGATTCCTGTGGCAGAGGCTAAGTGGAAATTTAACTGTGTTTTATAGACATTCACATCATTTTTGCTTTTAAAACAACTGTGACAAGACGAGAGGCTCAGGCAGAACTGGCTAACAAGCTGGTCTGTTGCCAGGTCAATGGCAGGTTCAGACCTTATGTGTTTGATTCAGGTTTGAACAGCTCGGGAAATTGCATTTCCATTCTTATGAGCTCGTTCCACAGCTCTGCACAGCTCAGAGTCAGGAACTATTTCCTGACATTCAGCTTACACTTTCCTTCAATTAGTCATTCAATTTCTCTTAACTATAACCCTAACGTTCTCCTAATTGCTTTCCTTTTCTTGTTGGGGTGTACATCCTTCTTGTATTTGCAGATGGTTATAGTGTCCTATTAGTCACTGGTGAATTTGTACTGCTTCCATTTTCCTTTATATGTCAACAGCTTGAGGCTTTCTACTTATTATGTTTCTCTGACTTTCTTCTCGCTGGAGAAAGCAGGCATGCTCTCCGGCACAGAGCAGTTACACTGCCTCAGAAGACAGACAAGAAAAAACGAATAACATCTCTGGACTGAGTTTAAGGAGATTCTCCATCTCACATCAGCTGATAAGTTCAAAGTTGTTTCACTTGTGATGCCGCTCTCTAAGGGGCTCTCCATGCTGGCAAGAGATGGGAGAGCCACTGCCATCTCCTCATCAGCAAACAAAGCTGAGGATTTTATTTGCTCCTGAAATACTTGAGGGCAAAGGAACAAAAGCGCCAAAGCTTTAAGATGGTCAGATGATTTGGGTCAAGCAGCTCACTTTACCCATAAATTGCAAATTATGTCCTAGAGAGTCCACTCACAACATGTCCAGGAGCAAACAAATGCAGACAGAGGGACCACACAGGTAGAGAAAGAAATAATGCATCTCATAAATCACCACCACATCCTCAGTTCCTTGGCATAAGAAAAACAGACTTCTCACCCCTCTAGTCTTTCTTTAAATGGTCCAGCTGAAAAAAGCAATGCTCCTGTTCATGTTGGACAGCCTGCTATTGAAAGGAAATGTTGGGCATACACTCACAAAAAGACCTGGGGGAAGACTTCCAGGGCAACAAGATAAATTAGTGGTTCAGCACCCTCAGCATTGGTCTGTCACTTATCCCACTGTCAGCACAGGCTCAGTGACACTCAGATGTGGCACTTCCCAGCCTGCGGAGCCCTCCCACAACCTCAGGTAAAGATGGCACAGATGCTTCCAAGACCACTTCCATGCCCTACTTTGGGTAAAAAATGAGAGCAATTGCTCTAGCTGATGCAAAGGAAGGATGATCCCAGGTGGCTGGGGGCTGGCAATGCAGCAGCGATTCACCTTGGCTGGACAATTTTGCTTTCAGCAAGCAGTGAAGCACTGTGGCTGGGCAGGAAAATGAGGTGTGATCGTTTCTGAAGGGATGGTGAAGCTGTCTGGCTGAGTCACTCCCAGATAATTCTCACAGGTACCATTCACAGAAACAGCTCCCTGGCGCCCTGGAGTCAGCTGCTAGAGCTGATCTCAGCTAATCCCTAAATCCAGCTACACCCAGATACTAATGCACAGTATTTTGTCATGTGCTTGTACCGTTGACTGGTTTCTGCTAGGCTGGATTTAGCCTGGAGGGTCCTTGATCTTGCTTTTGTGAAGTTTCATATGTGAGGACTTCATAACACAAGCAACTTCACTCTGGAAGCCAGCAGAGATCTCATTGCCACTTCTGTGGGGATCTGCGTTGGTGCATAAATACAGCCTCTCTTCCAGGGACAGCAGGAGCCCAAATATGCTTTTGGAGCTGGCTTTTAACACTGGGATGCTCCTGAGCCTGTGGCTGAGGTGCCAGGGCTCAGCACAGCCCATAGAGGAGGAACCCTTGTCCCACGGGCATTACCCCTTGTTTTAGAGATGCAGCAGGAGGTGAGCTGGGACTGCCACAGACAGCGTTTTTCTAGGCAGGGTTGTTTCTGATGCTCTCTGCATTGTGTCTTACACTCACTCCGCTTCTGTTTTGCACAGTGTTTGCCCTTGATCTCACAATAATTTGCCTCTAAAGTCCAGTGCCATTTAAAGTCATGTGTCTTTGTCTCATTTTACTCCTCCACCTAGGCTGGCATAGCCACAACGACCAGTGCAGTCAGACCACTGCCCTGCAGGCTAATTGCAGAGACAGCACAGCTTGCTGCTCTGAGCATCAAGGCTTCTTCCATCTCCATGAGGAGAGCTAAGAACTGGAGGAAAGGTAAACAGATTTAGACACAGAAGCCTGAATATTTAGCTGATATCTATATAGCCTTTTCCTCTGAAGAAGATGGTGTCATTTCTTCAGAACTGTTCACCTGCTTCTCTTCTTTCAAGTCCTCCCAGAGCTCTTCCCTTCTCCTTTGCTTGCTAAGCAAGGTGTGCAAGCGCAGCCACACCACGCAAAAAAGCACATATTCCCATTAAGAAAATTGTCTACATTCACTCCACCCAGATCTGTACTATGGGCAAAACTGCAGAAGAACAGAGGTGTGACAGACAAGTATCAAGCACATGGCCAACTAAATTCCCTGTCTGTTGCTCATACTGTACCCACTCATTTAGATTTTATTTAAAAAAAAATCATCTCCTAAGTGTGTGAAAGAGGGAATGTTTCCATTAGAGGAGCTCTGCTTGCGGAGTGTTCTCACATTTACTCACACCTCTGACTCATGAGCTCTGGAAGCATTAGCTGTGCTGATTTAAGCAGTTACCACCTCCCCTGGAGAACCTGCAGGCATGAACACCTCATGGAGACATTTAAAACTGCTCAGCTAAAACTGGCAGGTCTGTGAGTCAGAGCCCCAGCTGCCCTTCCCTGACCCCCACTTCCACAACCTGCGGCTCTGGGGTGATAACGTGGCCAGGGGCTGGTTGGAGGAGGCTGCCAGCCTTGGCTACATTTGAGGCTGGGCTGCTTGGGCTTCCCCAGCGACCTCAGGGGTGTTGAGTGGTGATGGCTGTGGAGATGATGGATGGTGCCCAGAGCGGGGCCAGTGTGAGGGTCCTGACAGCCCCTCTGCAGGGCTGTGCCAATCCCAAGCTGCATTTGAGGAACTGCGGCACTGGAGGATATTTCAGTTTTAGTGTTTAACCTATTCTTTCTAATGTGCTTATTTAAATTACCACAAGCACAATCTTCAAACCGATCATTTTTTAAATTACAGGATGAGAGAGCAGTGCCCAGAAATAAATAATTAGAAATAGCTGGCATGCAATTCCCATGTAAGGCTTTTGGGACAAGGGATGGTATTCCGGAGACAATAATGAGCTTAACACCTCCTTGGCTACCAGAGGGGTGAAAACAGGAATAAAAAACTATCTGGAGTTGTCATTTTCACACAACTTGTACCCATCTGCATCGCGTAGTTCCTGCCTTCCCAGGGCCAAATGAAGATGAACCCAAAAGTAACTAGCTGTGCAACCTTTGCTTATTCCACTGAAAAGTTTCTTCCACAGTCAGCCCCTGCAAGGTCAATAGGCCAAGTGCCCCAACTCCCACAAACTCAAGCTTTTTTAGCTTTGTTTATGCATGGACTCAGCTGGAAGAGCACATCCCAGGGCTCACTGGCTGGACCCTGCAAGCTCTGCCTGTTCCCTCCCAGGCTCCAGCTTTGCCCATGAATCACTATAACGCAGCGAACAGCAGAGGTGAGATAACACAGAGCAAATGCAACTGGGCACACAGGCTGAGCTCACTGCCAGGTGCTTTTGCAGCTCCCACAGCCTGTTACCGCAGCTGGGATCAAGCTCCTCGCTATGAGCGCCGGTGCTGGCAGTGCTGGTGGAGTCACTGTGCTCAGCTGGTACGAGGTCCCTCATCAACCGCCTGCTTGAGCACACCTTTGGCAGTGCAGCCAGCCAGACCCTCTGCAAACACTGGTCTAGCTTCCTATTAGGCTGGCTTACACCGTCTTAAATCAGTTAAGAACAATTTAAGCTGAAATGCAAGCAAAGTTTGAAGACTGACGGAGCTTCTGCAGTCCCTGCCCAGTGCATGTAACATCATAGACCTGTAGAATGGCCTAAGTTGGAAGGGACCGTAGAGACTGTCTAATCCACCCTCCCTGTCATGGGTACGGATGGTCAAGACGCAGTTAATGCCCAGGTGACAAATCACAGCTGAAAGAGGAGGTTTGCCATCCTTTTCTGCAGCCCCAGACCAAACAGGGGTGGACAGAGAGTTAAGAACAGTTACATCTCTCATTGCTCCCCCCTCCACAGCCCAAATCGACGCATGAGAGCACCCCAGGGCACGCGGGCGAGTCGCTGCAGCTCAGCAAGTTGCTGCGCATCAGCTGGGTGCTGGTAACCCGCTGCGGAAGCACATGCAGCAAATTGCACGGCCACAGCAAAAAGCATTGGCTTCAGCCTCTGTGAAAGCCATGCTTTGCTTCTTCACTATTTGATTTAAATATTGCAGGCAGCAATTCCTGGATGCCACTCTGCAGGCACATATTTTGAGAAAACTAATAATTTATGCTACCATTAATAAACTTTTGAGGTCAGTGCATGTTTCCATGTGACTACTATTGAGATCCTTAGGAACAGTGTCAGCCTGAGAATGGCAACAGTTTAATTTTATTAATTTATGAACATGAGTCAGACTTTTTTATTAATATTCAATCCATTCTGGAGTCCTGATTTATCTCCTAACAAATCCATTCTGTAAGTGTACATTTTCAGCTGTTATCCTCCAAGCTAGCCTCCTCTCCATTCAGCTCCAGTGAAACTGCAGAATGGGTTTGAGGTACCATTTTCTGAGACATATCAGCAGTCTGGGATCTCACAGCTCAGGATTTTAATTTATTTGAGGGTGCTGCATTAAGTGCTCATATCTAGGTAACGTCATTACTTTCTGAAAAGTGATGTGGAAACCAAAGTTTCATGCAGGTCAGCTTTTAAAGTGGACTCATATCCCTAAGAGATCTTGATATGTTTGGAAACTCAGCTCCGAGTCTTTCCCCTCTTTACAGACTCCAGCTTTTCAGGTGCTCTCTTTGCAGCACTGACACAGGTTTTCAGCAGAAAAAAGATAATGCAGTTTTTCCCCTCTTAATTCTCAGACCTGGCTGCCAGCCACCACGAATACAGCAACAAACAGCACTGGGTGTAGCACGAATCTTTGAAGTCCAGAATCCCAACGACTTTGTTATTGCAAAAGGCGCGTTTCCTTTTATGCTGTTAGCAGGTTGCCTGGCGTCTTCCTGCAAGAGAGTGCAATGCCCTTCACCCCGCAGGCCTGCAGAACAGACTGCACACTGCCCCTTCACTCCCTGTGAATATGGTGGATCCCAAGGGCTGCTCCTTGCCACAGCCTACTCACTCAAATGCAGTCTACTGGCTTTTTACATCTTTTGGATGCTGCTGTTCCCAGCCAAATCCTTGTTGATTGTAGCAGGGTCTAAGGGCACTCACGGTTAGATGACTCTTTATCCCTCTGCATTCCCCCAGACTATCTCTTCCTTGGCTCTTGCTCTTCCACCCTTCCATTGAGCCATTGTTCATCTGGTCACAGCTCTGCTCCTTCCCTTCATAGAATCATAGAATGGCCTAGACTGGAAGGGACCTTAGAGATCATCTAGTCCAACCTCCCTGTTTTGGGCAGGGACGCCACCTCTCGACTAAACCTGGCAACACATGGGGACCAAGCAGGAATCGAACCCACGACCTTGGACCTTTTTGCCCGCACCGCGCTCAAACCACTGAGCTAACCAGCCCCCTTCCCCACTGCTCTTTATAGTCCTTTTCCCCCGACCGCTCATTTCTCCTTCACACCATCATGTTCCTTCTCAAGCCCTCCCCCTCTACTTGTAAGCAGCTCGTGCCAAGCCTCTCCCCTCTGTGCTGTGCGGCTTCCCACACAGTCACTGCCTCTGCTACCAATTTGGTAGGACCTGCTGTCACCCCCTGGGTTCGCATCAGCCTGGGCTCTGTGGGATGCAGCCCTGGTGCCGGGGTACCATACTGGCTGGAAAAGCACCACGTGCGATTGCAGAGCTAGCTGTAGGGATTAGAAGTCCCAGCAGCATCACGGAGCACAACCTATATAAGCATTTTGCATCTGTCTGGCAGCAAGGGAAGTTTCCTAAAGTGGCAATTCCTCTATCTTATTAGGAAGGTTTTTGAGAGCCTGCTTTCTCTCTCTTCGTGCAGATTGGGCCTTTCATTCCCACATGAAGTGGGATGCTGAACAGTGCTGTCTGTTCTCATGCCAGAAAACAAAATGCTCCTTCTTGCCTCTCCCTATTATTTTATAGCCAGTCAGCATTACAAGCTCTGGGAACATTAGGCTCCAGGGAGAAGTTTATATCAATATAAGGTGCTTTGCAAACAAATTGTCAGGATGTATTTCCCCCCGCTTCAGCCTCCCCACAATTTTTGGGATGCATATATGATACAGGCCTTGTAAAGAAGCCCTCCCCCTTGATAACTGCTTTTCTTAGTGCTTCAGTGAAAAAAATCATGCTGGTGTTGGTTAGAATTTGCAGGAAGCACAGCCCTCCCATATCTCTCTGATTGCCCCTGCCTGTTTTCCTTTACAATAAGCAAGCCTCTTGCCCTCTCCTCTCCCTGGGCAGCGTCTATAAATAGCCTTGAATGTCTGGCTCCTAGAGTGATGTCCATATCTCAGGGAAGGTGTATACAGTTACTGTGTTCAACTTGACCTCTTAAATTAGCTCAGCCATAAGAAGGTACAACCAAAGTTATGTGACTGTTGATGTTTATTCCTGGGGAAATAGGAAGGAGGAGTGTTTCATAAGCTGTTCATGTTCTTTAATGCTGGTGGAAATGATGCTTTGACATTAGCAGTGGCAGACGACTGAATCATAGCTACAGCAACACAAACCCACCCAACCCAGGCACGCACAAGCATCTCCACCCTTTGCCAATGTCCCCCACCCCTGATACCAGCCTGTTGCTATTCCACATGGCCCTGGCCCTGGACCTGCAGCCCCACAGGAGGAGTCACCAGAGCTTTCCAGTTCTCACAATTTCTCAAATGCCTGGCATAAAATGCCTCAACCTTCTCCTTGCACAGCTAATGGATGTCATCAGAATGACGTGGCAGTGATAAGTTGGGAGACATTGGGCAGCTTTCTTCCTCTGTGGCAATTTTCTAGCAAGCATCTTTCTTCCCATGTGGCATCAGCCCCTTAACTAGGCAACCCCAGCTTTGTCCCTCCAGCAGCCCTCTCCCAGCAGAGTCTGCCTGCTCTCCCAATGGAGCAGGGAAACAGTGAGCACCATGAATTAAGGGCCACCAAGGGCCACGTAGATTGCTCACATATCTAATCTCCAAGAAAAAGCGTGGTGTTTGCTTTAGGAGAGCATATATTGGTAGATAAGGGCTCCCTGATGAGTTAAAGGGCATTTTCCAAAGCCCATTAGAGTCAATGGAAAAGCTCCTGCTGCTTTTGATAGACTTGGTAGGAGGCCTTATTAGAAGGGTTTTCACAGTGAATCCTTAAAATTCTGCATGTGTGTCTGACTCTCCAGGCAAGCTCAAGTCCTTTTAAATGCACTGTGACTCACACTCTTAAATTATGTACCTTTATATTTCTAGGACAGAAAAAAAAATTGAAGTCTGAGGATTAGACTATAATATGAACCCATGTGTCTAAAAAGAAACCCAGGAAGGAGCAGTAAGTGACTTAGCCTGCTGAAATAACTTTGACACTGAGCCCTCAAACACCTGCACAGTGTTTCCTATCTGAAATCCCTACTTTGTCTCCCACTGGTTACTGACAGAGCATGCATTAACTGAAAGCTCCAGTTAAATTATTCAAGTGTCCACTTCACGGCCTTGTGGGCCTGTCCTGAAAGTTTTAGCTGCAACAAGGAATGAACTTCCTTGAAAAGTGTCAAGAATTTAGCAAAACCTTTGCAAGTAAACTGCTAGTTCCAGAAACTTACTGAAGATCCAAGTCCTTGCTGACTCCCATATAGGAATGCCACAGAAAATGCATTCAGATCATAATCTCATTTCTAATCACCCAAGACTGATTTATTTGACTCCTGAGCTTGAGCATGTGGATTTGCTGTAAATCCATTTGTTCCCTGAATAATCACCTGGATTTGAGGGAGCTATTTGACTGACATGAATAACTTGAACCTACATATACACTAAGTGGGTGGCAGTCACAAATCTGCCACTTTCGTGGAATTTTCTGCAAGCAAGATGTCTGCTGGACAGCAGCTGAGGCTGTGAACCAATTCTGGGCTTCTTTCACTAATGATCTGGCAGGCTCTGACAGTCCAAAGCGCTCTCATGAAAAGCCAGAGCTTTGCACAGTTTGGCTGCAGCAGGGGAAGTAGCAGTTAGAAATCGTCTGTGTCTGATGGACTTTGTGTTGGCTGCGTGATGGCACAAGGGGGTTTTGGGCCAGGCCCCAGATGGTAATGTCGGCTCACAAATCCATCCACCCAGCAAGGCCCAGGGTCTGAAAGAAAACATGTTCTGGAAAGAGAACTCGGAAGAATAAACTTTGGATTTTGTTCCTCCAGACCAACAAGGATCAGCTGAGGAAAAGTTGTAGTGACAACCAGATGGGCAAAGCCACCTTGCCAAGACATGTGTGATGCAAATTTTTGGCTGTGAGGAACAGTTCTGTGTTTGAAGCAAATAGTCCTGAGGCCAATTCCTGCCTTGGCTTTGGGGTGAAAATGAGTGTAGTGGGTCCATCTATTCACCCACCTTACAGAACTCACATATTTGTTGTAGCTGTTGCTCCAAAAATGCACATTTGACTAATGGAGAATACTTCAAAGGAGACTTTTACTGACAAAGTGCTATCTGGCCCCACAGCTGCCCAAGTTTTCTTAAGGAGAATGTTTTGTGCTCTTCAGGCTATTCCTTGGGCTGCTCAGACCCTGAAGACAACAGAGAATTTTGAGGAATAAAGGGGTAAAGTCAAAGGCTGACTAATTTGCCGTGCCTCAATGAAAAGAAATATAAACCAAGAATAGAGATTTTGGGTGAACACAGGGCAGCTGCTCCCCAGTTACCGCTGGTTCTGAACCCTAGGGCAGGAGAGGGTCTCAGTACTCCCAGGGTACAGCCTGCACTAAGGAAAACCCACTCTCCAGGCAGAGAGTCTGCATTTTTTTTCTCACAGCAATCCTGGGGAGCAACCAATCCCTATTTCAAGCTGGCAGAGCACATTGCTGGCATCAGGCTCTTTGTAGTGCTTCCCAAGCAAAGAAAATTCAGAACACTAAGAAGGGAAGAAAAAGCCCCATGAAATGTAAAGGGTCTCTGACAGGGGAGCCCAAGATGCACACAATGAGTCTTGGTTGCTTAGTAGCGATTTTCTTTTCCAGTTGCAGGCAGGCAGCTCTCTTCTGTGCCAGGACACTTCTGTTCCCTATTCAGAAAGTGTTGGTTGGAGTGCTGGGACTTGGAGTGATCTGCACTTGCTCAAAGGTTACAAATGAGAGCATGTCCCTAGTTACTGACTGCATAAACAGCCCTTTGACATGGGACTTCTCCTGCAGGTGGCTACTACCTCTATGTTGTGTGCTCCAGAACATCCTCCAAAAGCTTTGGGCTACTACGGGTAAGGGGGTGCAGCACAGAAATACCCAAATATCCACAGGTGCTGGAAATCTGTTTCCGTTATAAACCAGCCATGACTCAAAGCAGTATCTATGGGCTCTGGAAGCTAGTGGCAGGAGGTGGCATCCCGTTCCCCTGGGCTCTGCAGCACCGTCTGCCTCTCCAGCCTCCTCCCGCATCCAGATTTAATTTTTAAACTTCTAACACGGCACAGTATCCTCTACCCCTCCCATGCTGAAATGCCTCATCACTAAACTAGATGCAGGTCCCTGGCATGTCCCACCCCAACCACCTCGACATCAATTCCTGTTTTGCAGGAGCTGGAGGACAAAGCTGTTTCTGAGGACATCCCGGACGTCAGCGGGGCTGCTCAGCCGCTGGCTGGCACTGCCACTTCGTTGCGGGAGGAAGGGAAATGGACACAGTGAATCACCGCACTAAGGACAAGATGCCACTTTTGGCAAAAAGAACATAATGCAAATGGCATTTAAAAATATTTGCCTTGTCCCTTGGGCCATACAGTTATGGTTTTAATTAAGGGACACGGACAAATTGGGTGCCTTACAGAAAAGACAATTAACACTCACTAAAAGGCAATGTTATCTTAAAGACTCTTGGGAAATTACTTTGTTTTTCCAATACAAAATAATAACACATGGTCTATCTAGCCACTGCCAGCTCAGGATCCTGCAGCTTTCTAGAGCCAACTCATTCTCACAACACCCTCAAGGAGAAGCCAATATTACTGTTTTCCCTTTTCCAGATGAAAATAGTGAAGCAAAGCAAGGGGAAATTACTTGCTTGGTGTTATCAAAGAGACCTGTCCTAGCTCCCTGCTTCCTAAGAGCCAAGGGAAGAGCCAAGGATAAGCACCCTGAAATGCAACTTAAAAGGAGACTCAAACCTGCAACTTTGTTTTGTTTATCATACACAAGCAACCAGCCCTAATATTTGATATGCGTAATTCCACCCATTGCACAGGCATCTGAAGTGGTAGAATGTTCACCCTGCACCATGTTCTTGTACTCAGATGTTACCATGAAGACATCTTTGACTGATGATTGGCACATGCCCAGCAGACACAGCCATCTGCCACTGCACTCCCAGCACTGCGAGGTGGCCCTGGCCCTCTGCTCCCTGACAGACAGCAGATCTGGAAGTGATTTTTTGCCGAGAAAATACAGAAAGATAAAATACTCCCCAGATTGGAATGAAGGTAGTGGTCATAGTGAAAAAGAGAAAAAAAAAACAAAACAATTTTTAATTGAAAATATTTTGAGGAGACATTTAAGCTGCTCAGTGGTTTTATGCAAAATTGACTTGAAATTGTTTGCAGGGAAAATTGTGTGGCAGGTTACATAAATGCACAGTATTTTTCAGTATAAAAAAGGCAAGAATCGTTAAATAGACCCAACTCCGCTACTGTCAGAGAATGCAGTGGCAGATTCATGTTCTCAAAGAGTCTTGCATGGTGGTGCACTCGGCAGAGAGACAAAGGTCAAGACTTGCAATCAGGAAAACCTAAGTCACTTTTTTACCATAAATAATATGCTTCTAAAAAAAAATGCTCAAGGTTTAACAAGCCAGATCCCACATGCCAAGATCTGAGGAGAAACACTGAGCTTCAGAGTGGTAATTTGATGTACCCGAGCAAAGAAGAAGGGTTTCCTTCCTGGACATCCCTTTTCACAGGACCCTCATCAGTCTGTAAGGGTGGAGCTGAGCAGGGCACAGAGCTCTGTGTATAACTCAGACTTCTGACTATGTGATCTCTGCAATTTAGGGAGGGGAGAGGGTGTTGGGTGTTTCCACACTTCTCAACAGAGGTTGCTAAGTTACAGGAAAATCCTGGAGATCTTCCAAGGAGCAGATAAGGTGCCTGTACCCTGGCTTTCCCCGCCATCAGGATGACAGTAGAATTTGCTCCTGGAGAGTGACAGCACCAGGGCCTTTGCTCTGTTCTCTTTTCAAAATTTCTTAATTATGCTGGTTTTCCCACTGAAGTCCTGTTTTCCAGCTCCTTGAAATCCTCACGACACCTTCATCTCCAAAACAGAGAGAATGGCGGGAAAGGTTGAGTTTTCCTGTTTACGAGCAAAGAAAAGCCCTTCCTGGCCAACTCCTGTTCCACCTCCTGGTCAACGCAATTAACATTCATAATTGTTTTTCCAGGTAGAAATGTAAAGGAAACATTTTTCCTACTGCTGAAGACATGAAAGGCAGGATACAGAATATGAAAAAATGTTTGGAACTGCTCCACTACTTCAGACATAAATTGTCCATCCCTACATATATCACTATGCACAGGGTCAGTCTGTACCACAGTTTCCAGGCTTTTCCCTGATCCTATTCATGGTGTAGGAATAAATAAATTAACAGCAACATAGCTGGGAAAACAGAGATGGTGATGCAGCCTGTTTTGGCAGCCCCATTGGACAATACACCTGGCAAAACAGCTCCCACTTTCCACTCCAAGCCTAGAAAAAAGATACTCATGAAGAAATTTTGTGAGTGGTTGCTTTCCCTCGGCCCTCTCTGAGCAACCACGGGAGCCACCATGAGCTCGCCATCTAGTTCTTTACTCTTGCAAAACACCAGAGAAGATGGAGAGGCTGAACGAGCCTAACTCTGGCTGCAGTGGAGAATATGCAGTCCCTGTGCAAAATCCTCCTGCAGAGCTCTGCCAAACCATGTCAATGCTGTCCTTCTGCCCCCCAACTCTCATTTCTGCCCAAGCTTTTCAGACCCACACTGATACTCTGGTGCCCATGGACCTCCCTCGACCCAGCACTCTGCCAAGTTGCCTGGTGACTTAAGAGCACAGAGAGGATTTGGGGTTGACAAACCACGTGTCACACTCTCCCCTCTTGCCCCACGCTGGACTCCTTCCTTCCAGCACTTGTACTTGAAAACCTGCCTCTGAATCCTTCTGGGTTTTGTTATCATGGGCTATAAACACAGCTAATAGATGTTAAGTGTCGGTGATGTAATGGGCTGGAGTAAGTGTAAATTATTCTCTAACGGCAAGACACACACATGCAGACTTTAAGATTCACCATAGTGTAGCTTATCATTTAAAATACTTCTAAGTGAAACCAGCTTCCAATGTGAAATGTAGCTCAATACATTTATTTACAGCTCCTCTCTGGCTATTCTTTGAAGATACTCATCCAGATAGTCCTCATCTACTCAAGGAGCACTAAGCAGAATCAGAATTGCATTCCCCCTCCGGAAAGATCTGCCCTGTGATATTTTCCTTCCAATGCAACCATTGAATTACTTCCAAGAATTTTGCAACTGGCTCAGCCACACTTTTTCAGTTGTTAAAGAGCTCTTTGCTGATTAAACAATACATTATGGCTCACAGGACTTTTTATTTATTTTTTAAATAAATTGAATACTGACGAAGGAATAGAAATAGTTTCAACACCAACACACCCTCTCATTCACACCCACCACAAGAGCCAAGCTTACAGCTTCTCTGCAGCATAAGCAGACCTGGATATTAGCTGCCCAAAAATGATGAGGTGAGGGCTGGTCAGGATTGGGCCATTCCTTCCCAAGAAAGGGCAGAAAACAAAGGAACAGGGCAGAGATTTGGAGGAGGTGGGCTGCCAGTTCCCACTCCCACCCCTGGGAAGGGGGAGCTAAGAAATAGTTATTGCTGGAGGGAAGGGTCACTGTGTACGTGCACGTGTCCCCAGGCTGCAGTTGGGAGCAGCAGCACCCAGTTTGGCTTTCCAGAGCCCTGCTGTAGGCAGAGCAGCAGCCACGGCTCTTAGAGGCTTAGCAGGGGCATCTTAAGCAATGTCAAGGATTTTTCACTTTACTGTCTTCAGTGAAGAATTTTACAAATAGGCTACGACACAGATCACCAAGGAGATTCTCTGCTAAGGCTTTCCTTCAAGCTTTTGGACCTGAAGAGCCTAAAGGTAACACAGGATGTTACATAGGATGTAACATAGCGTGCAGGAGCCTACTGATACCAGCTCTAACCCTTCCCTCAGGAGTATATGAAGGGAAATGAAAGAAAAGAAGAGCAAACCTGCACAAGGAACAGCTATCAGAGAAGCACTAAGCAGGGATGGACTCCAAGAGCTCCTGAAGAATTTCAGGCTAAGTCCAAAGAGCCATGTCTGCCCCTTAGAGGATCAGATCCAAAATTACGTAACTCATAAAAAAATCATTTATGGAGGCAGATTAAGGACTGATTCCCTTAAATTGCCAGTGATGTGAAGAGCAGAGCGTACCCAGTCCTGTACAGCACAGAGATAAGCAACAGGCTATTAAGGTGTTGTCACAATAGCTACACAAACAAAGCATTTTGTATTGGCAATAGAAACAGTTTTAAAATCTACTTTTTGGCTGGAAATTAATCTCTTGGGAATAATAACTAACTTTTAAAGTATTTGCTTTGGTTCTCGTGAAACAGAAGGAGTGTTAACCCTGGCTTGAGTGATTACATTCAGGCTCTCCAGCCCATCTTCCCTGTGCTGCCCAGTCCTGGCAATTCTCTGCAGCATAGATCTGCAGAAGCGAGGTGTGCTGGCCAGGGAATGGGGGAGATGTGCTCAGCCGTGCTCAGGTCCCTCCCAGCACTCCCTGCAGCAGCTCTGCAGGTCCAGACTGAATGTCCCCATGAAAAAGGGTGCTGTATAGGGGCTAGACTTTGCCCAGGACTCTGGTTCACCTGTGAGCAAAAGTACTTCCACATTTGAAATACAGAAAGATGCTACCATCTAAATATGAATCCTCAGATCTTTGATATTTTTACATTTTAAATACAATGTTTCATGATTGCCAACTAATTAAAGAAATCAGTCAGTCTGCCTTCATAAAAACACCATTGGAGAAGACATTCCAGTTCTCAATTACTAGGGAAAACACTGGATGTATGGGAAGTTACCTGTATATGCTAATGCTACAGCTAAAAGCTGCTGAGGAAAATTTATGCCCATAGTTGTTTGTAGGCATAAAATTAAGAACCTATTTATTTTTCGTAAGAAGATTAATGGTGTCCATAAATTTCAAGTTCCAAAGTTGAAAAGATAGATAAATATACAGATAGAAAACTCCTCACAATGACAGGAGAACAGGCTGGCAAACTGGTTTGGCAGACTGGCATTCTATGATCCCTGGTGATGTCATTTTCCAGCAGGCTAGCCGCTGGCAACCAGCAGCACTGGGATGCCAACAGTAATTAAAAATCTGATTTGCTCCAATGTCCCAGATTATATTTGCTGGGACATGTTTCCTGCCGTGTGAATGTCTTGTGAAGTTGTATTAAAGCCAGAAGTGTATGAGATTTGCTAGCTGCCTCAATTTCAAAAAGTACTTATAGTAAACATTTTATATTAGCTAAAGTATTAAAGTTTTTAAATGTCTAAATACTGCTCTAACACCCAAGAACTGACCAGGAAGAGGTTTGGGTTTATCTGGGCATCAGGTTATTGGCTTAAAACATTCTTAGGAGAGTTCTTTAGTGTCATCTCCTCTGTATCTGATTGATGCTGAACACGCTGGGTCCCAGTTCTGGTCAGGATCTCCCAAACACACAACGGTGTGTGCAGCATTAAACCTTGATTTACTGCTACAAACTGCTGCACTTGTTTATACGGTGCCCTGGAAAAGTGTAATGCTTTCTTTCTCTTACTGTGGCATAGTCACTTTCTGTCTTCTCATGAAGTTCCCCAAGCATCTTTCTAGCATC
Source organism: Apaloderma vittatum (assembly GCF_000703405.1). Classification (NCBI taxonomy): domain Eukaryota; kingdom Metazoa; phylum Chordata; class Aves; order Trogoniformes; family Trogonidae; genus Apaloderma; species Apaloderma vittatum. The sequence continues at coordinate 28,663 of NW_009737692.1, read as the reverse complement.
AAGGAATACCTTGAACGTCATCACCTACAATAAAACAAGCTGGATGTCAGGGCTGGGGCACAAGTGCTCAGAAGCCTCCCCTGTGCTGCAGCCATTCAGGTCATGGCATCAGAGAGAAGAGAATTGATGTTTGCATGGGAACAAGTTGCAGGCACATCCGTTTAAATGGTTTTGAAGCTTCAGTGATTAGTAATAGATTATAGAATATCTCTCCGGGGAGCCTGTGCTGCATATCTCAGTCAAGCACAAATAGGCTTGAATTGCATGCAGACGGGAGGCATTAATTAGTGATTTACACGCCGTTTCTCCCGGGGATAGCCTGATTACCACACGCCTGGGAATCAGAACAAAAGGAAGGGGAGAAAGCCTGGCTCGCTGGAGCCCTGCCACGGCTCTGTCAGCTCTGCGGCGTGGCTGCAGCAGTGCCTGTGCCTCAGCGGGAGATGTGGGAGTCAGACCAGCCCTGCTTCTCTTCACAGGGTGTCCTCTCCTGGCAAAAGCAGTTAAGCCAACTTGCCTCCCGCCCCTTTGTTTCTGGGTGCCTCTGCAAACAGCTAAAGTGCCCTCAGCAAACCCTTAAGACAGCAAGGCAATACTGGTATTACTGGTATCACTAACAATTCTGTGGCTTAGAGGAACACACCCAAAGCATGCACCAGAGACTTCTGCAAGTTATTGTAGAGCATTAAGTGGTTCCCCAAAATAGCCATTAATTACAGGCTTAACCAGTGGCTTTGCCAAGCATTCTCTATCAGTCATGGAAGAATCATTTATGTTGGAAAAGACCTTTACGATAGAGTCCAACATTCAGGTATATAATATTTTATTGCTGCCTGAAATGTGCAATAAAAGTTCTCTAACTAGAGTTGCTCCTCACTGGTGTGAGAGATGAGAGGCTGCAAAGGTTTCCAAGGTCGTTTCAGGCGGCAGAAGGAGGAACAAGGTGTGAACGCTTCACAGCCTCCCACCCTCTGTGGCAGTCACGGACTACAGATGTTCTTTTTTTAAATATAATTTTCTGTGAGAAGAAGAAAGACAATCTTGGCAAAAAGCTCCAGCTGAGACTACACTATATACTACTTCATGTAATAAACATCAGCAGGACATGCACAGGGAAGAACCTGCAGTACAGCACTGTTTGCTCAGTTTTACATTTTACTTGCTTTGGATACCTTAGGAATGCCAGCAGTATTTCGTTCCTCCTTCTTCTACTTAACTGAGCAGCTCTTTTTCTCTTGTAGTTAATCGTAGAGCATGGTCATGTCACAACTTCAGCCTCTCTTTTGAACACTCAGCTGCAGTGAGAGTCTTGCTGGAGAGAGACCAGGATGAACCCAGTCCTGGTTTTCTCCCAGCACCAATGACACTATCACATGGGGATGTTTTCCCCAAATTTTAATGTATAGAAGACCATCCATTCCATTTCCTGCTCCTTTTTTCCTCATGCTTTGCCCTTGTTTCTCCCTGCTTTCTCCAGATTCTACAAACCAGACAAGTAAGCATAATGTCACTGATTTACAATATAAGAAATGCACTTAGTACTTTCTGTTTATTACCTCCATCCTCACTGAATGGAGAATAAACCCAGTTTGCTCCAAGGAGGACTGCTTCAGAAGGGTTCACACTCCCCCTCCATGCAGCAGCCTGGTGAGATTTACCAACACTGTCTATGCTGAGAAAAAGTTCCCAAAACAGTTTTCGCTCCAGAGACTTGAGTTTTTCCTGGCTCATACCTCTTCCTCATCCTCCACAGCCACAAACGATTTCTCTTCCAGCTCCACAAACATTTATTCAGTCAGCTTTAAACATCCACATTTCAAATGATATCTTTCATCATTTACCTTTTCCCCCGACTTTCTCACTCCTGCTGAGCCTGCTTGTGCAAGCATTTGGTGTGTGTATTCTGATGGCTGGAGGATGTAAGGAAGTGTACAGGTCTTCAGATTAGTCATTGCTCTTGCAGCTGTTCACCGTTACTGGAGGAGGGACTGTTTGCCATAAGGTGATCGAAGAGCGTACTGAACAACATCCCACTAGAAGTGGTGCTGATCAGCCAATAGCCCCAAGTTAGGAACTGAATTGTCCAGCCCAATGCTTGCTCTTTTTCAAAAAACACTTAAGACAAATGGGAGGAGCTGGAGAATTAAGAAGGGTGGGAAGCTCTGATGAGAAATTAATTACTCACTGCTTTCAAAGCCCTACAGCTAAATTTGGGGGCCTTTGGAATTGTTACCAGAGTCCTATCTCCTCCAGAGGCGAGAGCAGGCATGATTAACCCAGGAAACACAAGCAGTTATGGGTGAATCCAGCTCAGAAAACAGGTAATAAGGCTGACCGAGCTGCTGGCCTCCATCGTCCAGCAACCACATTTGATTCAAACACAGTTTAGGGAGCACAAAAATCTTCCTGGGAAGTAGAAGAAATATTGAGAGAACTGATCCAGCAGAAAGCCAGAGCAAATGTTGATCTCTAAGTGATGCAGAGGTGTTAATGTTCTGGTTTTGCACACACTGGCTACCTTCAGGCAGGAATGGGAGAGAGCTGGCAATGCCGCTGTGCTCTCCTGGCACTCCCACTGGGAGAGTCGGGAAAAGCCACCTGAACTCAGATGCTGCCCTATCCAGCTCCATAAAGTACTGTGAATATGTTTTTATGGCTAATAGAATTGCAAACATACAAATCTCTAATACAAGCATGTGAGCCTGCTGCTCTGTTCAGGACTGGGAAGTGATCCCATTTGACATGTTGTTATTGGCACAATAGAGGTGCCACATTACTGGCCCAAGCCACAGGAAAACACTTCTTGCTGTCCCAAAAAGCATCCTATGCCACCCTCAGCAATCAGCCCACAGTACCTCTTCCAGCCTCATCAGCCCACAAAAGGGAACTTTTCCTCTTGAATACAAACTAAACCTGGTACCAAATAAGGAGGGTTGCTGGGGTCTTTTGTTTGGTTTTTATTTTAGAAGGATAATACTACTCTTCCAAAAGAAAGGTTGGAAGAGACCTGTCTGAAATCTTGCTCCGCTCCCTGCTATCTGTTTCCAAGGTGGTACCTTACAAAGCAGCGTTTAGTTTTCCCTCAGGGCCCCAAAGGTACCAAGTACATGCTTGTACAAATTAATGCTGTCCCCTAAAAGTAAGTAGGTAGATAATCGTTTGCCCTCTCCAAATGCTGAGCTCACCACAGCCACCTCACTGGTCAAACTTAAGTTCCTCTTTCCTAGTGCCAGAGTTTGAATCACACATCCCACATCTCATTTGTCTCTGTGCCTCCTTAATGTCCTGTGCGGGGACAGGTTGCTCCAGGCACTGCTTTCACCCTGCACACAAGTGCTCACCCTGAAGCAAGATCTGGTGGCCTGGCCGAGAGTGGCCCATGTCAGCATGGCCTGACCTGCCAGGTCAGGCTGATGGAGGTGTCAGCTGGTTCCATCCTGCTTCAAAATATTTATTTTTTTTGCTGCTCCCCTTCACAAATTTCTTTTCAGCCACAGTTTCCAAAGTAAGGCAAACAGACCTTGTGCTGGGATGTCTTCCAATGCAAAGATGAGACATGTTGATTTTCTTTAACTGGTTTGTTTAAGATATACAAGCCAGTTCCACAGTGGGACTGTGCCCAGCTAGGCAGGCAGGCCAAGCTCCCTTCCCCTAATAAATCATGAGCTGACTTGTAAGACTATGTCTGAAGTACAGCTGCAAAAAAACATTAGCCCAGGGACATGCTTCTCCCAACACCTTCAGTCAGCAGCACCCTTTGAAGCAACAGCCACTCCATGAATATACAGACGTTCATTGAGGATCTGTTGCAGCCAGGCAGATACAACTATGGCACCTACTCCCTGTGGCTCCAGCACCTTAAATAAAAGAACTTCTATCTGAAATAGAGCCTTTAGCTAAAAGAGAAGCTAGAGGTACTGCCAAGTCTCCAAAACTCTCTAGATATATAACATGTGCTATATATCACACGGAGGTTTGCTTGCAGCCTCCTGGGATACCTCCCTGTAGTGCCAGGGGAGTGACTCCTCCCGGAAGGAAAAGGGTAAGGTAATCTCATGCACATCCCATATTCAGCAAGGTAAAGAGTTTCTTCCCTTCCAGTGAAGAACTACCTTACAGACCCTTATGATACGGACTTTGAAGCATGATATATAATGGACAGACTTGATGCAGAATATGGCCCTAGCACTGTGAAATGCAATACTGGGACAAGACGTGTTTGTCTTGCCTGTTCTCAGCTGAAATATGCCTTAAATATCACCCAGCTGACAACACTGAAGTATCTAAAAGGTCCTGGCCTTTCCCTATTTCTGAATCTTTCTCCCTTCCTCCCACAGGTGAAGACCCTCAAACTGCCAGCATCCATGTCATCGCCTCAGGTCTCTGGATATGCAACACTCTGATGAGAGTTATTTTTAGCATCATTTTCAACAGATGATGGAAACTTTCTGTGGTTTGCACAAACATAATATGGTTCTGGCAAATGCCCAAACATTTCTGGCTTCTTTTGAATTGTATTCTCACCACTTGCCCCTATAGCTTTCGTATCTCTTTTAACTATCTGCTCCTTCAAAAGTTAGCAGTTAGTGACAGCATTTCACTGCCCATGGTTAGAAATTGAAAGTGCACAAGAAGTCTCAATGCTCTGCTGGGAAAGTACAAGACAAATTGGGAAGAAAGAAATGTCATTGAAGGTCAGTGCTCAAGAACCAGGAAGGATGCACACTCCCTGCATGTATCTTCTTAAAAGAGGATGCAGATGATGGGGCCTGAGGAGAAGCTCTGCCACGATCTAGAGAAACTGGGCAATATTGCTGGCTAACAGACACCCTGAGCCCTATAACAAACATGTCAGATACATACAATGTCATGCAAGAGGTTCTGCCACCCTGAATATGGTGGTATTTGTTCTTTTAACTTTCAAGATAGTTTATTTCTAAAGGTTTTACTTTAGAAGTCCGTTTAAGATAGGCTCATTGAGAAATTACTCTGAAGTATTTATTCATCCTGATAACCCAGAGCATTTGGCTTCAAGCCTAACAACACACTAGCTGTGAATTAATGCAGTGATAATCTTTATCGGTCTGTGGTGTACGCAACAATAAACCTCCACCACGAACAGATTAATAACTGGAGTGATGGTGAGGCATTAAATCAACCTCCAAAAGTTGTTTATTGCATGAATCCTACCCTGCAGCAAGGCTTACGGAGTCCGGGCAACAAACCTCCAGAAAAGGAGAGCTGAGTTGGGAACCTGGGATCTGAAGCTCCCAGTGTAAAAGCAGCTCTACTAAATGTGCAGGTACAGCCCCTGCAAACAGGTTCCGATTCCTGTCATGGTTCAGAGGCAGCTCAAGGAGCTGGTGTAAGGTGGGATCCAAGGAAGCAGCCAGAGCTGCTGGGTTTGCAGAAGGCAGACTGGGCTGAGACACAGGCAGGAGCTCTGCAAGCTCCAGCCAGGCTGGGCAGTTGCTCAGACACTATCTCATCATGGATTGTTTTTTTTCTCCTTCTTGTTCCTTTGCCAGGGAGCGTTATGCACTGTATAGCTTGGGTTTCTGAACTTGCAATCAGGTGACTGAAGGGTTTAGGTACTTCTGCAGAGTGGCTAAGACAGGGAAACCTGCTGCTAGCAGCATTCCTGTCACAGCAGCGGCACAGTTTATTAAGGATGATTTGGAGATTGCTATTAGCAAAACTCTGAAGGTTGCTCATTTCTTCTAGCTAGCTACGATCTGGAACTTCCTAGTTTTAATTTTATTCCTTTCTTCTAATTGCAGAGTATTTCTGAACTGTAGCAAACAGTGTTTCTGGCTGGAGACCAGTTACTTGATATAAAAGCCAACATTCTAGCCTCATCACGTTAGTGCCATTGCAGCTTGTGAGGCCAGTGGGGTAACTGTGAGCACCCAGCCTTGTCTGTGAGAAAAAAAATGCCCCGAAGGACCAGCAATTCCCTTTACACAAAAGCCATAGCAAAAGCTTTTTTTTTTCGCTTTACAAATACTTGAGGCCAAGAAGATGCATTTCCATGAATGTTCTTCAGCTTTGCTGTTGGCTTTGGCTATTAGTTCCTTGAGCCTTGGCATTGGTTATGGACAAACAACCAGCACCTTTCCAGGCAAGGATGTGTTGTTCCTCCTGAGCCAAACTGACCCACTCTGCTGCTCTGGAGCTTGTGCTGGACCAGGGCTAGGAGCGTCCCCTGCTCTCCAAAGTAAGACAATTTGTCCTAAGGAATAAAATACATTTACTTCTGATCAAGAAAATTCCGAGTCCAATTTTGGTTTTTATTTCTTAGGACAGCAAGAACTTATAGAACAATTATCTGGGGCCAGGATGTTCTTCTTCCCTAAGAGGACTGTCTATGCTAATGACTTGCAACTTCTCAACTCAAACCAAATTCCCATGGTGTATAAAGGGAGGAACCATGGCACTTTGCCCTATTTCACCCAGATCAAATCAACCACCTCTGAGAGTAACACCATGGGAGAAAGACTGGTTGAATAAAATAGTTGGAAAAAACAAAATTTATTCCCTGTTTCCTCTTCCCTTGAGCCACAGTGCACATAACTGCAATATCTGTACAAATTGTTTTGGGCAGAGACTCATCCTCCCATGTATATATGGGTTTGTATCTTGGTTCAGATGGACCATCAGTTAGGCATAAAAATATAATAATATATTTGTATGTCATATATTTATGATGGGGATCTTAAAGCTTCTTTATAACTTGAAAAATGGATGGTGGAAGAAGAGATATTGGTCCCTATTGCTTTTTTAAATATATTTTTAGAACAAAGTATAATATCCTTAAACATAATATTAACACGATAATGCTAAAAAAGCATCTTCTGCCAGTAGCATATACATTAACAAAATAGTGCAGTAATGCTGTGGTGAATTATACTCGCTAAGAGAATAATGTGAATTTTGGCATGTTTTCATCAGATAATCTTTTCCTAAAAAATTTGTTTGGGTTGTAGCCAACTTAATTTGTTAGCCAAGGGGTTGTCACATGGAGGCTGCACATTCTGTGTCTGATAACGTCAGCATAAATGTTTCATTATTCCATCTATTTTTGTTAATGTTGACAACAGTTGCCACCAATAAGGCAATATTTGCTAGCTATTACCATCCAGGTGCTCCCTGAGATAACATAGTTCATTTTAATATATACACTGGAAAATAACTGGGCTATTTCCAGCTACAACTGTGGAGGCTCTACTGGCAGATGCTGATTTTTCTTCTTTTAGTACCATGTGCTATATATAAAATATCAAACAATTAATGGATAATCTAAGACCTCACATAACTTTGGCCATACATATGTATATACTTTCTACTTATAGTTCACATAAAAATCTGCTGATTTCACAATGGTACTCATCCATTTGTCAAGTTCCTAAACCTTTTTATCTTTCTACCAGACCTGTTAGTATTGAGTTTGCTTTGAAAAGATTTTTCTTTCCAAACTTTGAGTTTGTTTTTAGTAAACATCTAATGGCTATTAGGACAAATATGCATGTCTCCACTGTAATACGAACCTGCAAGAATTCTTTTTCTTAAAAGACCAGTAACTCATGGATTTGATATAATTCCCCATCTTAGCTCCAGGACTTCAAGTTAAACTTCAGTGCAAGCTGATGATAAGTGAAATCCTGATTCTTGTTACACCGTACTCCAAAGGCTCCTTAGGCTATTCCCTGCTGAGTGAGCTGAAACTTCAGATTGTTAGGTTTCCATATGTTCCACTAAAGATTACTCTGTAATTTTTATAGCATAGAAAATTCCCATATCAGTTTTCCATAAATTTATTTATAAGACTCTTATGGCCTCTCCTTAGTAGATGGTAAGCTCATAAAACTTCTCTTGCCTTTAGAAAAGAGATCAGTAGACATTACAGATGATAACTCTTCAGATTGGTCCTGGCTGCTGGATAATTTTTTTCTTACAGAGTGACAATAAAGGTTTTCACACACGGGTACAGGAGGTGTTATACCTGCACTAATACCACTTACTCCCTCAGTGTATCAACAGTCCAGCTTTGCTACTGTGTGTCAATAACTGATTGTGCCAAAGTCGTTAGCAATTCCCCAGCACGGTGCTAATTGGTGTTCTTTGAATCTCAGGTCAGCCAATTTGCTGAGGGTTGGCTGATGAAAGGGCATTTTCTTGGCAAAACTTCATGCACCTCTGGAGGAGACTGGACATGCAGGATGATCTTGCTATGATGAGCAGAAAGGGACACGGGGTCACAGCAGCAGGAGTGGGAGACAGATGTCTGCTGCTGGACACAGATATGTGAGTCCAGTCTGACCTGAATATCAATTACTGTGAGTAGTCAGTTTTCAGTGAAGAACAGCATTAACCAAGCAAGAAATTAGACATTTATTCCTTTATCAGGCAATAAGTTATTATTTGCATAGGCTGTTGGCTGCAGGAACCCAAAGTGAGATGTTTTGCTCCTGTTTCAGACCGAAACTTGATCTGTGTTTTATATGCTGAAGTTCTGAGTTACCAGCATGGACAGCAGTTTCAGAAGTCCCTTCTAACCCCCAGCATTCTGTGACTCTGTGACTGTGATTCTGTGATTCTGAGATGTACTCGTCCTTGGGAAATAGGCCTGAGATTCAGAGAGGTTCTTCAGAGAATCCGGTTAATCACCCCAAACGGATCCACAGTAAAAACACGTTGGTAAAGTGTCTGCTGTCCTCCTGCGTAGGAGAACTGCTGTCAGCTCAGCCTGGTAACATGAGGCCACCTTTCCTGATCAGGTGAGCGGAGCTGCTGCTAAGTGAGAGAACTCTAGAGAAAGCTCAAGTAATCTCTGAATCTGAAAACGCCTTGTTCTTGTGAGAGCTGGATCTTCACCGTTTCATGCCTGGCTACCGCCTGCTGGGGGCTATGTCAGCGAAGGCAGCACTTCATGCCTCTTCCTCTGACCTTCATGCCTGGATTGGTCTGGCTGGGTCAGCCCAGGCTCAACCAGCTTCATGGGCAGAGGAGACAGGGAAGAATTGCAACTGTAAGGAAGAGCAATAATGCTCTCACTGAAGGCATTTTCAGTCAAAACGCTCCAGATCAAACTGAAACCACTGACTTGCCGTGCAGGGATCTGGGTAGTAAAAGACCTTCAGTTTCTTCATCTCAAGTCCAGGATTGCACAAGACAATCTCCAGAAGTCCCTTCAAAGCTGAGTTACTCCATCTTTCTAACCAGCCCAGAGCAGTGAGGGCAGCAAACTAGAACTCAGGCAATTATTTTGTGCAAAAGAATAATTTATGGATTAATTCCTTATAGTTCCAACATCACTCAGCACTACTGATCAGATAAGGTGTGAGCTGGCTTTTCTTTCCACCTTCCTAAGAGCCCCAAAGTGGACTGAGGCTTTTCTGCCTTCAGTGCTTCTTCTTCACTGGCACCTCTGTTTCTGTTTTGATTGTGACTGTTTGTTAACTGATGGAAAAAACTGTTAATGTGGTAGCATTTTTCACTTCCTTGGTATTTAATGAGACAGAACAGTGGGAATAGAGGAGGAGCTAACTCCCTGTTTAGTCTTTATCTAGTGCATCAGCCCAGATAAAAGTACTTGAGAGCGAATACCTGCTATGTAAGTGAGCATCTTCAGCTGTTAGAAATGTTTTAATTTTTACTAAAATGTGAGAAATGTAAAATTCAGAATATTTTTCTTGAAATAGCATGGACAATTTCCTGCTCCTGGTAGTCTCACTGCTGGCCGCTGGCTTGTGTCCAGGATAAGTTCAGTCCACCATTTTCAGTCCAACAACAAAACATAAATCGAACAGCAGTACCGACACTTGAGGACCATTAGTATGCCCAGAGCATTTTGCATAGGGGAAACATGAATTATCTTTCCACAGCATAGCTATTGCATGAATCAATGCTCTTTCTTCATCTCTGCCATGCAGTAATTTCACACTTGAGGGATAAAGCTTCTCTGGTGCCAGGGAGCTCTCCCCACCCCAGAGCCCAGCAGATTCCTGAATTTAAGGCAAATCAGTGCCCCAGGAAAGCTGACAATTGATAGCAAATGGATCTGGTACTGTGGGACAATCTATGCCAGAATTTCCCTTTTCCTCTGTGGACAGTCTACTGCCAACAGCTCTCCAGGCTTGAAGGCAGTGGTATATCATCATTAACCATCTCAATGTCTGAGTTAGTTACAACAAATACAGGCACAGCTCTGAGACAGCGGCCTGCAGACAGCATTCACAGCACTGAAACTGTCTGAGGATGCTTAGACATACTAGTCTGTAGAAAACCAAGAAAATTATGATCTTGCCCTATAGCCTAGAATTCCTTGCAATGTATTCCCCTTGCAAACAGAGCCAAATTATACCAACCTGTGGGCTCTGAGGTAAAACACGGGACAAGCTCTCACCTACTCTGGATGTGGGGCAGTGTAAAAGAGAAGTGGTCTCTGCCTCTTTCATGCTGCCTTTTCCCAGGTGGCAGCGGGATGCAATGAAGAGACTCAACCTCTTCAGCACTGGCACATGAGAAACCTTGGCTCCTTGCAAGCAACTCATTTCTATGTACTAAAATGATCCCATTAAGTTCTGATTGAAGGCAGTTGCATGGTACCTTCCCTGTGACTGGGGGAGACTGTCTGAGTTAAATCTAGCAGCACTTGTCTGAAAGCTTCACGCAAGCATTGCAGCTTTACTAGAAGTGCAAAGAGGTCTCACCCAGTTTTTCACCAGTAAACCTCAACGCATTTCAGACAGGAGATGAGTTTCATTATCCCCATTTCTCAGACAGGAAAACTGAGGTGCTCAGAAAGACAAGAGCTGCTGCTCACCTAGCAAGTCCAGGAAGCTCATCCATGTGCAACCCATCAGGTCTACCACAGGCTGGGCTTAGCTCTTACACATCCTATATGGTAAATGCTATGTCTGGCTGCATCCCAGGAGAGGGAGCTGGCTTATGTTATCTGGAGTTTCTACCAGCTGTCAGCCACCAGATGTGCAAGAATACAGCCTGGACTGCCCTGCCATTTTTTTTTGTTTCCTGAAGGCTCCTCTCCTCACCTGTAGCCCTGGACTCTTCTGGATGGAGATGCAGACCCAGGAATCTGAGCAGACCCAACACTGTGCAGCCTCAACACCAGTGTTTAGTGCCGGCAAGCCAGATGTAATGAGTCCCTCCAATGAGGGGGCTTTCTCAGCCAAAGGATGAACATCGGGCATTGCTGAAGCAAAATGAACCTTAAAGGGATGTGTCAAGACAGAAATCCTGATTACTCAAAAAAACTTATTTCCCTTATCAGTGTCCATTAATGTCCATGACCATGACACAGAAAAGACTTCTGAAAGTCTAACTGATCTTCTCATGTTTCCTCACTCTGCTTACTGTTAGTCCTGTGACCTGAAGAGTGAGATTGGGTACGTTTACTCTGCTTGCTAGTTCATTTCCCTTTTTGGGTCAAGCTTTGTGAGACAGCAAATATACCAGAGAAAAGACTGATTAAAATAACCATATCAAATGACTATCTTTAAAAAATGAAAAAAAGACTAATACATCAGCACTGCCAACATCAGTTTGAAACGTGGAGCTGAAGCCAAGACCAGCTCCTCTCCCTATAATAACTGAAGTCAGGGCAAAGAGTTGGTGTCACGTTGTGGTGTTCAGGCAGGACATAGCAAGGCTGAGGAGATACCATCTCCTGATGCCACACCTGGAAATACACTGAGCTATATCATGAGACCAAGGTGCTGGCACTGCTGAGGCAGTGATATCATATGTGGTGTCACGCACCACACCCTGGAATAATGCACGTCTCTTATTCAACTCTTTTTGGCAGAAGAGAAAAGCTCCTACCTGTCATCATAGATGTCTCAGACTGAAGGTATGGATTCCTGTGAACATCAGCTTCTTTACCACTAGGACAGCCATTATAAAAACAATAGGCTTGCCAATATATTAATACACATTAATTTCCTTCTCCATCCTTCTTGCACATAAGAAAAAAAAAAAGGCATTTTAGTGAGTTATCTAAGTTTCCTGGTCAGATTTAGATGCAGCTGGGATTGTACTGGGAGAGAAGATGGAAGGGGATGCCTGGGAAGTTTTCCACCATGCAGGACATGCCAATGGCACTAGCTCCTTCAGTCTTGTAAGTAACCATACACATGCACAAAGCTACAT
>NW_009737692.1:0-16461 GCF_000703405.1 Apaloderma vittatum | reverse complement strand
TCAGCAGGACACACAGTGTTGGGGCTGAAGAAACTCCCACTTTGGGGTGCCATCTCTAATAATGTTTCTGCCAGGGACAGGTATAATGAAGACAGTAGATGGGATGGATCAGCAGCCAAACTTGGGATAGTGATACCCTGTATCCAGTCCTTTCTTGTCTTGCTTTAATTCTGTTGCTCCTCTCTTGATTTTTCTGCTCACTTCTCCTTGCCTTGCATCCTCTTCTGCTCCAAGGTGGCTGGGAAAAAAGCCACCTATGGGGCAGACACAAAACAGAGGTAACAGCAGTAGGTCACTCAGTTGTTCCTAGCCTGTAGCACCAGGCTCACCCAGGACTGGAGATTTGGTGGAGGTAATGTGATTTCACCACTGAGTGCAGGGGCTTTGTCATCCAAAAAGTCAGCCTTAGTTTTCAGAAAGTTTGACCTCTCATCATTGCACTTTCTCAGTTGCTTCCCTTGTGCTGGCTTCTGGCTTGCCTGTTCACCAACAGGAACTCTTTTTTTCTTTCTATTTACAGCCCAGAAATAGAGTTCTTGGTGGCCTTTCCAGCAAGAGAGAGAGATACAATCCGTCTTGGACAGACATCAAAAGGATGTCAGTCTGATTTAGGCTAATAAAGAGCATCATTGAGCTAATGAGATTAAGGCTGACTTGTTTATGCTGTCCCTGCTGGAAATGGTACTCCAGGATAGAGGCTGCAATGTTCCTGGGACCTGGGGAATTACAAAGGAATTTCGCTGTGGCCCGAAAGAACTGACCCAATTCCTCTGCCCTCCCACACTCAGCTTCAGCCTCCCACTTCACAGATTCATTGGGAAAGGCTAAGATAATAAACTGCTCCCTCTTCATTTTCCCATCCCTGGACAGAAATGGGCAGGAATCCTCAGGCCAGTGATAAGACACCGTGTGTATCTCACCCCTGGAAATACCTATTGGGCATGTGCCCAAGGGCAGGAGCTCAAACTATGAGCTGGTGGGGAGGAAGAGGAGGACATGGCATAGGTGAGAGGGACCTGTTCTCTACCTTTGCAGATGGATTACCAGTAACACATCCACTTGCACTATCTACCTGCATGTTGTCCTCAAGGAAGGTAGGGCACGGCTTGCTAAGCCATCTCCATTTACCAAGGCCCTCTGACACACCACCAGTTGCAAATAACCAAAACCTCCCATGAGTCCAATGTCCCAACAATTCAATGAAGTCATGGCTGACTCCATAACAGTAGAAAGGACTCAGCTATTCCAGGCTTTCTGTGAAACTGCTCTCAGTTCCACTCAGCAATTTAGGAAAAAGAAAAGTGCTCCCTTGAGGAATGGTTTGGGACTGTGAATGTCCCCTGGGAGGATGCCCAGACATGCTTACTGCATTTTGAGGGAAGCTGGCAGAGTCCTGGTTCATACAGGCAGTACAGAAAGAGACAGCCGGTGCTGTCCTAGAGCTGGGCACTGGCTGTGGCTCAGGAGATGAGGCAGCAGGCACCGCGCTGGGCTGCGGTAGGGAGCCTGCCTTCTGGCACTGCTCCTCCAAGCTAAATGGAGCGGAGGCTGTCCCCTCTGCCTGCCGTCCGTCCACAGCACGTCCCCCTGCCTGGCTCGCGGTCAAGCACTGGGGAAGCGTGGTGGGTCTTGTGGAGGCTGCCGTCCTGCAGCACCCCAGGGCTAGGTGGGATGGGATGGGCGCCTCTGGCTTGGCAGGTAACCACAGGAAGCATTGTACTACTGAGCTCATTTCCACCAGGACCAAGGGTTCGTTAGTAAAAATAACTCTGGAAAAACAGAGGCAAAGCCCTGTCATGGAGTCCCTCAGATGCTCGGGTTGTTTCTTGATCAGCCCGAGCCAAGCCAAGGTCCTGCCCTTCCGCCCTGCCTGCACAGTCCATTACTTCTTTTGCACCCAGAAGCATGCTGATATTACCAGGACAGCAGGAACCATCTCTGGTGCATTGGATGGTTTATATTGCCCTGCTCAAGCCTGCTTTTTAAGCAATCTTTGCCTTTTCTAAATCACAGCCATCGTGCTTCTCTTTTGCAAAAGGTGGAATTTTATACTGAAGAGAAGAGAAATGCTTCTAAACAAAATGCTGTCCTCTGGTACTATTCCTCCTGAGATCCTCTGGATATTTCTTACAGTCTTACTGTTTGAATAAGGAGCTTTTCCAGCTCATTTGTAAAAAGAGCTGTAGGAACAGACAATTTTTCAGTTTGGTTGGTGAACAAAGAAATCAGAAAAAAATTATGCTCAGCCCAAGCAGAACTGAAATTTTCCCTCAGTTCTTTTGCAAAACAAGAATGACAAAGAAGATGAACTAGACTCGAAACAAGAGACTTAGTTTGTTTGGGGAGCATTGATTTTTCTTTTTCACTCTTTTTCTGAAAAAATGGGTAATGTTTCAAAAGAAAAAAAGTACTGATTCTGAAAGATCAGGCTGAAAGGCTTCTTTCAAAATGTTAAAATGAAAAAGTTCAGCACCTTTGGTGGAAGGGAAATCTTGGATGGAGGGATTTTTCCTAAAACTTGATCCAAAATGTATAAATAACTTATTTCTCCCATGAACTGCCCTTTACTCAAAATTTGTAATCCACTGAGGACAAATACCCAATTTCACACTTAGGTCTCCTTTGCAACAGTACTTTGGAGTAAGGGATAAATCTGAAGAGAAGAGAAAGCCCTTTATATAAGACATGGACATCCAGGGATAAAGAATGCATCCAAGAACAAGGCATGGAAGAACTCATGGCAGGAAACGAGTTTCATTTTGTATCAGGCATTACCAAACTTTATGCCACAGTGAATATCCTTTGATCAGAGTACAGGAGTCAGTGATAAGTGTAGAGGGTTATTTCTCACTCTGCTTCTAAGTTTCTGATAAGAAATGTTCACATGCTCCCCCCAGAGGAATTAAAACATAAGAAACCCAAATCTGGCAGAGTTCTAGTCTGTTGTGCAAGTGAAAAATGAAACTACTGAGCTCAGTTTGTATCTAGCAATTTATTAGGTACTGCATAATAAATAAGAAGCAACATGTGTTACATGTGTTTTCTAATATGATCACATTTCCTATGGATGAAATCACAAGCTGACTGTACATAGCCACTTCTTTTGACTCACATTAAATATTAAATATTCATGGAAATACCAACTTTGCAGAGGAAAGACAGGGTTCTTCACCATGGAAAAATATTTTACAGCAGAAGTACCCTAACACCCTCAAAGAAGCCTTATAAAATAGATGACTCAGTTCTCCAGAAGTATCTTTGTTAGCTAACTTTGTTAGCTAGCTCATGTTCTTCACTCAGGCTGAAGAAAGAAGCTCTGATGTCCTAATCCCTCATATCCAACATTCCACAAATCTTCATGCTTTCACAGTAACTGTCCTAATTCTTTTCTGGAAGGAAGACACTCAGAGTTCCTAAGTGACAGATAATCCATCAAAGCTGGGGACAGTATTTCAAAGATGAGAAATGGTGCCTGCCTTTCTACAGCCTTCATTTCTTGTTGACATGGTGGCTCCTTGGGAGCAAATGCCTTAAATAGGGTGTATAATTTAAGGATTCTCAAATAAAAATTACTATGCAATACATTGAAGGACAAGGCTTGGTATTACCATCTCTGCCATCAAGAAGATCAAACACATCCACCCTTGTGGCCTAGGATGTGACACAACATTCCTTTCAATCCAATGGTTCCAGAGACCAAGGGGCTCTGAGGTGCGTCCTCAGTGCCGCCTTCTACCACCACAGACACTGCACAGTGCAGCACATGGGTCTGGACTCTCAGAAGGGCCAGGCAGCTTTGGGATATGAAGCAAACACCCTGAGGGGCAGGTGTGGTTCTGAGGCCTGGAAGAGTAAGATCAGGAGATGTATGGGAGGCATATGGGGGACATACGACATTTGCTGTCAGATCCCAACAAGCTGGAAATTCAGCACTGCAGTGTTTTTGAAGCACTCCCTTCCAGAGTTTTGCTTCAAACCTCTTGCTCCTAATTCCTGCAGCAATACCCATCTGATGAGCAGCATCAGAGTTTCCTCACTGTGGCCCAAGGCTGTTAGACCATTCATGTCCAAGCCAGTGTGTCAGTGTTTGTCTTACTGGGTTGGCCAGGTTACAGATATGTGGACTTCTCATTACTGGGGATATCGTTTATCCATTCAGGCTTTACCCTCAGCCAGCTGCACGGCCAAGAAGCAGTGGTTTTGTACCATGCCAGGTGAAGTTCCCAGCACAGTCATCCCTGGTAATTTAGCACTATGTAGTGCCAGCTGTCGGGAGGAGTCCAGGGCTGCCTACAGATCCTTCTCTGAGCTTTGACAAAGTTAAATAAAAGAAAGGGGGGAAGTAAGTCGAACAGCAGGCAAAATACTTCCCTGTCATAGAGCTGTGGGAAGAGCTTGATGGAGGTCCATGTCCTCCTACTTTAAAAAAACTCCATGTGCTCCACCATAACAGTATGGGACCAAAGTGCAAGTCACCTCAAAGGCTGTGACCAGACAACAGATCCCTTCCCAACTGTCCCACAGGTTGACACAAAGGTTTTTGGTAGTTTCCACAGAAAGGATCTCACCAGCAAGGGATGGTGATCCACCTCAAGGTGGTTCAGGGCAGGTTTCTTAGAAACAAGGTCAGAAGAAGGTCTTTTCCCCTCTCAGATTCAGTATTAACCATCAGAGTGTGGACGTGTCACATGAGGTCTTTCTGGAGCTGGAGTTTTGCAGTCATTCCTGCCCTAAGAGTGAGGAGCAAAAGAGCCTTTGGGAAGAAGGGACCAGTGTCAGGAACCCCGAGCTGCAATGTCACTGCAGTCAGGTGCAGTGTAGGGATGGAACTGCAATGAAACCCAGTGCCAGAACTCAGGCTGGTCTTACAAGCCTTTCTGTTACGCAATGGGGAGAGAAGCTCAAACTAATTATTCTCCAGGCAATTAAGCTTTAAAAAGGCAGATCAAAGCAGAAGTAGTAGCATTGCAAAGGAGACGGATATGTTGCAGAGCTGAGAAACAAATCAAAGCCATGTGAAGAGCAGAGTGAAAGTTAGCCCAGCTTTTCAAAGTTGCTTACCAAAACCAGAGAAAAAGCAAGTGGGTCTGGGTCCTGGCAGCAGCTTCATTGCACCAATCATACCGTAAGTTGTAGTTCCTTTTGAGTTCACTTTTTATCAGATCAGCGATTGACTATCACAATTGAAAAAACTTCAACAAATGCATGAAATGTCACTGTGCAATAAAAAGTGCACACGCTTGCTGAAATAATTTCCACTGAAAAAAAAGGGTATTTGACTAATATGAATGTTATCACGTTTCCAAAGGGAAAGGTGCATTTTTATGTATTGGAAATATTTACAGGAAGATTAGTGGATTACAGGAAGATTAGGAATATTTCTGATCGATAACTTTCAGTTTGGAGAGTGAAATAATGCTGTTTTCCACGGCAAACTTCAGCAAGAACATGCCTTGTTTTCTTTTCTTTCATCAACATTATATGCGGTAACGAATACTAATTTATGACCCATTTTACCAAAGCTCGTACACACCAACTCACAGCCACACCAGCTCAACCAGTACAGCGGTGTCCCTTCCACACCTCAGACCTTGCTATCCATTACAGTTTCTGCAATGCTCCCTGCAACACCGTTCCCCAGCCCTCACAGCAGCATCTTCCGGAGGGTGCACGGATGCAGATAATGGGGAGAAGCAAGACCTGAGGAACACATACAAAATGGCCAGCAAGAACCATCCAGCCTGAGTGATGCTGTGGGTGTTCGGATTGAGCTGACACTCATTCAGTAGTGGAGCCAGTCCAAAACCATATCAGCCTGAAAGCTGGCAGGGCAGGGCAGGGGGAACATCCTGAAATGGGAGCAGGGCACTGGAAGCACATCTCTTAGTGCTGAGAGGAACTCCCTTCCCCTCCCACAACAGCCCAGGGCTACTGTAGAGGGTGTTGGGAAAGGATGTGACCTTTTGTAGACCACATCCGAGCAGGGAAGCTTTGTAATTCCATAACAGCTACAGCCTGAAGGCAGATTAAGTTGTCCCAGGGACAAAGCTGATCTCTGCAGTCTTCCTGCCAATGCTTTGTCAAGGCAGGGTTGGATTTAATGAGATGGTTATCCCGGTCTGACAAATAACAATAAAATAAAAGGGCCCAAAGCATGTTTGAATACATCTGCATGAGCCAAGCAAGGACTCATGTGTCCCCCAGAAATCCTGGAGCTGGCATAGAGGCACAGGATAGCTTTAAATAGGAGCCACTGGGGTGTTGTAGCACGTGGATCCAGCTCACAGAGGCACTGGGCTTGGTGCCTGGCACCACACAAACGTTGCTAGATCCCCGAGGTGGCCACGGTCACAGCATTCCCTGAGCTACATCCTGAGGGCCAGAGACTTTTCACACAAACTCGAATCAGAAAGGTCTCATGGTTCTTGCCTGGTCACTTGCCAGCAGAGGGTCCAGAGGGGCCACCTGCCACCTCCCCATCTCTGCTTGTCCCACCACGTGTTCCTTGCCAGCCGGGCAATGACTCAGCCCATTGGCAGCACCAGCATACCATCGCTAAAAATGAGGCATCCCTGTGTTTGCTTTTTGTGTTCCTGCTCTGCAGGCTTATTTTTCCACCTTTTGCTTCCACAAGCCATTTGTAACGACAGGAAGAGGAGAATACCAAGCAAACACAATCCCCTCTGCTTGGGATATTTCCATCTTTCTTCAGCTACCTCCTGTCACCGCTCAGTGGTGTCCATGAGGGTGACTCGTGTTCTGCAGGGAGAAGGAATGGTTGAAGACTCCAGACTGGCACAGCTCTTTGACCTTAATTGCTTTGGCAAAAGCTCCCCAAACCAAAACTGCAGTTAAGGGGAACACGAACAAGTCTGGCACATTCCCCCAACTAAAATGACACTCAGACAGGAACCGTGGCCCTTAGTGGTCCCTTTGCTACCCTGATTTATTTTCTTTGTATTTTATCAACAGCTACAGACTTACTGTGCTACCTGCATCTTTGCCCTTACTATATGTGGCTGTCCTGTTTCTATATAATTAACAAGGGGCACAGAGGTGACCCAAACTACGCCTGAGTGTTTGGACAGCAATGGGCATGGCTGTGGGTCACCCACAGCCCATCAAGGCTTGGGATGACTGCACCTCTGCCCCCATGTGCAAGAGAACCAGCTCCCTCCAGAAAAATTCACTGCAATGACCAGGAGAAACGGCCCCAAACACCCCCTCATTCACCAACAGCACAGTGTAGAAAGCACGTGACTGCAACAACCAGGAGGACAGTTCTTGGTGGTGCAAGTTCCAGGACCGGAGACTATTTTGAGCCTCAGCCATGCCATACCCTTCACTGACTGTTTAAGAGCAGGACAGTGTCTCTCCGAAGGTGTGCTGCCTGTGTTTCTAACTGTCAGCAAGCAGAAAGACAGACAGACAGCTAGAAACTGGCCATGCAACACATAGCTCATTCCCCTAATATCCCATCCAGTTTTTTTTTCAGGAGTTTCCTGAGCTCAAGAAGGCAAACTTCGAACCTTTATGTTTAATAATCAGTAGTTGAGCTTCTTCATGATTGTTTCTATGTTCTTACGTAAGCCACTTGCACTTTGGCCCTGTGCTAGAGGCAGAGTGCCCAGGATCACACAGAGCATCCCCCATAATTACATGGCACATTATTTTTACTTTGTTCTCAGTTGCTTTCCTGAACGTGACCTAAACAAAAATGTCCACTACAGCAACAAAGGCCTTGAGTTTGTTGCTTATCAGAGACAAGGAGCCATAGTGTTGAGCAGGACTTTTAGCCTTGGGACTGGCAAAGCAAGATCCTTGCAAGGACAGTGCCATCAAAGCAGTTTCATCTGCCCTTGCCTTCTGCCACAAACAGCAGGTATCCTAAAGACTCAGTTGCTGTGCTATGCAACTCTCCTTCGATCCCCTGCTCACTGCTAAATCTCATCAGGGATCTCAGAAAAGCTCTGCCTATCTGTGTGGGAGCTTGTAGTGTTCACAGTTCTAGTCTCGCTGGTTAAGATAAACAGTTACTGTGACATTTTCCTAATTATGGAGAAGAGTTTTCTAAAGGGGACTGAACTCACTGCTCTGAACTGATGGGAAACATAATAACTGACATTGTTTCAGTATTTTTCATTCCAAAAAATCCAAAAGCATGCTCTAAACATAACTTATGAGTGGGGATTACTGTACTCATCACTGAAACACAACTTTCTAAGTGAGAAGGGGCAGGGTATGGACAGAGTGCTTTGCAGGTTTAGGTCGGGAAGTGGGAGGTTTTGTGTCCAAAGAGGGGACATTACAGTTTGAGGGAAAAAGAACGTATTGGACCTAAAGGGAATAGAAGTGGGTTGAGGCCCAGCATCTCTTACGAGAAATGCGAAGCTGTTTGATGAATGCTGCTGGTTAGGACCATGATTTTGCCTCTCTGACAAACCATCACAGCTCCCGCAAAGTGATCCAGAACTGTCCTTTTCAAATCTTTCTGTAAATTCCCCTTGGGAGTTAGAAACACAATCTCTGGGAATGCTGTCACTCAGAAATGGTCTAGTGCAGTGGCTGATTCTCCATAGTTCAGCAAAACGATCTTCTTCAGGTATACTCTGCATCCAGGCCTGAAGAGAAACTCAAAGGCAGGCAGGAGAGCTCCCAGCCTGCACACACTCCCAGCACCTGCCCAGGCTGCGATACAAGCACCTGCCAGCACCAAGCAAGAGTCACAGACAAACAAAGCCTGGGAAGGAATCTCAGCCCAGCCTTTCGGGGTGGGTTTGACATGACTTAGGTTACACAGCCCAGAGCTACAGATGTCATCACTTGTCAATCTCCAAGAGGATAAACGTTGTCTGACTGGGTTGCAGCCCATGCAACAAGGGTGTGCAGAGCAGTGTTTCACTGCAAACAGGAGCCGCACTAGAAACCTCCCTGCTCAGGTCATACAAGTGGTCCCGGCCACACACCCCTCATCCCGGCCTTTCAGCCCAGCCCGGGCTTGGCACTCACTGTCTTTCCCTGGTGCATTTGCTCTTGGGGACATGAAGATTGACATGCTGGGTGGCTTGGCCATTTCACACCTGCTCTCAAATCACTGACCTGGGACTGGCAGGGGATGCTGCAGATGCACATGAGCCCCATATTAAGCCCCTCCATCAAACTGAAGAGAAAGCAGAAGTGCAACACCCTCATTTAACCATCGCCTTCACGGTGGCTGTCCCCTTACATAGCCAGGGAGAGGTCCCCCACTTCTCCACCCAGGCTATTTTCCCCAACCCTCACCCTTTCCCCAATTCTAGCCCAGAGCACGGCACTATCGAGAGGCTGTGTTTTTCCGGAATGAAGCATAAACATGTCTCCAAGGCACATTAATGACTGTTTATTTGCCTTGCGCTGTTGCCTCCTTTCTTGGTCATGGTTGCAAGAAAACATTTTTTTAAAAAAAACTTAAATGGAAAAACAAATTAATAGCTTCCTCCAGCCACTCTCTGCTAGCCAGCAAGAGCAGCTGCCACCCACAAAAGTAGGCAGTTGTGACCCTGAAAATACTGGCAACGGGTCCCCGTGCTTTGAGAGATCTCACTATGCTGGGATCAAACACAAGGGATTTCTGCGGCTCCTCACCCTGGCACTCCCAGTAAGGATGGTTTGTTAATTAAAACTTGTCTTGCTCCTCCAAAACAGATATTCCCCCTGTCAACGCAACCTTGGTGCATTTTTCTTTGGATCTCTTTTTTACTTTGCCCTATTTTCCATGTATATTCAGTGGAGATTCGTTGCTCATTTGTGTTTTCCCCATTTTGCTCCCTCACACGTTCCTTCAACTCTCTAAGCCTGAAAAGCAATTCAGGATGGCGAAGAGTCTCATGACTTGGGCTACACTCTACAGCAGAGGGAAGAGCCACGGAGAGTGTTAGAGATACAGCCTCACTCCTGGGGTGGATGTGTCAGAGTTAGTTAGGAGAAGCACAGCTGTCCTTTTGCCACCTTAGCTGTCACTGCTTCAGGACCAGAGCCCACACAGCCCCAAGGCTATGTATTCCCCAGGAGTTACATTTAATGGCACCTTCAGCGGGACTCATGGTGCACATCCCCAGTATGACCAGTCTGGAGCACATCCACAGCATCACAGTCCAGTGCATTGCCAGTGTGGCTGTACTTCCAGGAGTGCCATTCCCTGATACTTGCTCTGGGACCATTCCTCAGTAATGGGTACACATGATCTCACCTTGTGCGGGAGGGACACACTTCAGGCAATGCTCCTCTAGACATTCCTGAGATGTCCACCCTGTGGTCCCTCTCCTCCAGCTGCTTTCTCTCCGCATTGCTGGGTTTCCTGGCCCATTCCTGCAGGCTGCTGTTATTCAATGTCTTTCCTTCTGTCACCACTGCACCTGTCTCCCCTCTATCTTCACTTCTGGTTCATCCTGGGAGAACAACTTCTTCATGACTGTTCTCCTAGCTGGGAGCTGCAACGTGAGAGTGAACACAGCAGCCTGAGCTCAGTGCCCCGAATCCTTCCCCATGGACAGAGAGCCTTCCCTAGCTATTCCTATCTGCTCACCTCCAGCAGGGACCAGCAGCACCAGTACAATCCCTCACTCTTATTGCTGGGAGCCAGGTACTTGTAAAAGGGAAAAACACTAGCTCAGGAACAGACATCTAATCTGTTTGCAGGAGGGAGAGGTTTCCTCATCGTCTGCACGGTGTATAATCACCTGCCGTTACCCAGCACCGTGTAATGCAGACAGCTAAGTAGTCTGAGCACCTTTTCCAGCCTGCACGTTTCATTTACTCTTCAGTAAAGCCCTTCTTCAGTGCTTGGAGCTGGGGAACACACTGCCTCAGCTCTTCCTGTGCACAGCCACAGCACACTGCTCCATCGTCACTGCTGCATCTGGGTTATCAGCTTGATTTGTTTGGTTTCCTTTGGTTGCTGTTTTTCTCACAATGAGAAGGGAAAAAAAGAGGGCAGAAAGCCTTGTATTCTCCTGAGGCAAGCAAAACACCAAACCCAGAAGGTCTGTCTTGGTCCCTGGAAAGTGGTGGCTGGGGATAGGACAATGTCCCATGGGTGGCTCTCACCCATGCTCCTCAGGCCACAGAGCCTCTGGCATGTGCTTTCAGCTGCACACTTGTAAAAGCTTTGTCTCTATGGTGCCTTAAAGAAAGGCTGATCTCCACTTTAAAGAGATATAAACTCAGTCCGGGCTCCCTGGATCATGTAGCTTCTGCATCAGGTACAAGAATCCATTCAGCCTCCTCTGACTCTTCTCCCATTTGCAAGATAATAAACTCAGTGATTTATAATAGTCTGAGGATATGTTTCTTCAGAGCAGTAAGAACTTGTGTTGTCAGTGTATGTATTCAAAAACTCAGGCTACCCAACTGGAAGAATCTGGAGATTAAAACTGGAGATAGGAAAATAAGCTGCTAGGCCAGGATCCAGAAGGACATCTGAGAAATCAGACAATTATACTCCAAAGGCATATCTTTTTGTGTTCTCACTGCTACAAATATAGCATGCAGAACAGGCTCTTCTCTGGCAGTGCTTGTCTATATTGCTCATCAGAATAGTAGCCAGCCAGAGGATAAAAATCTTTGCTATCAAGCCTTTTAGCTAAGAATTGAAGCTTGAATGAACCTTTTATAGACAAACATCTGGAGGAGGGTGCATGAAGTGAAATTCTGAGCAGCGTGCTGTGAATTAACTCCAGTACTTCAGCAATTCCTTTCCTCTCTCCAAGTTTTCACAACCCTCTCACTCTTCTTCAGGTTTGACTCCCTTTACCATCTCTTCCCTGAATTTGCCCCAAGGACACCTGAAAATCACTTCAAACTCAGGAGATGGCTCCATAATTTAGCTACATCC
This sequence comes from Apaloderma vittatum, assembly GCF_000703405.1. NCBI lineage: Eukaryota > Metazoa > Chordata > Aves > Trogoniformes > Trogonidae > Apaloderma > Apaloderma vittatum. The sequence continues at coordinate 4,589 of NW_009737692.1, read as the reverse complement.
TACAGAGACCCAGGGCTGCTAATACAAGATTTCTCTTAAACGTCAAACCATGTATCATATACCAATACACCATAAATCTCAGACCATGGCTGTAGGATGTTCACAACAAGCTCTTTCCAGCCACAGAGCTGGCTTTGTCCTGTCCCTAAATGGTGCTTTGTTCTTAAGCTGCCTCAGCACTCATCCATGGGCACATTACAGATCTTGGTCAGGTTGGAAGTTGTTCAGAGAAGTTTGGAGTTTGAGGGGGCTTTATGCATGGTATGTTTATAGAGAAAACAGATAAATGACGTGGAGATACGCAAGTTCAAGGCCGTACCTAGATGTTTCAGACAGTAGCACATTTCAAATTCATAAACAGTTGTTATTTTTAGCGCTCTCTCTGCAGAAGGGTGTCACAACAGGTAGAGTGTGAACGACTGATTGATGCTTGGCCTTTCAGTTCATGCTAGCGGGGAGCTCTCAGTACAAGAGCCAGCACTTTCTTAGTGTGCCACTGGCACCTAGGCCTTGGAAGCTAACCAGGAAGATAAATTGTCTGGCAAACAGCAAAGGTGTAGTTCATCCTAACCAGAGGGAAGCTTGAGATCCTTGTGGATACATGGCAAAAATGTTTCAGGTGAGAAGAGATGCTGAGCCTTTTGTACCCATGGCTTGAATGACACTGCAAACGCCTTTGCATGTTTGGGATCAGAGTTTCGCACTTTCAAGATCATGACATGCCTGTCAAAATTAGGACATTCGTATAATATCCCCCAGACCACACCATCAATGTTTTATTATGGAAGTATGGAAGCTTTGAAGGGAGATAATTTTTCACCCTTCTTGGCCCAGTTCGTTCCACAGATTAACTGTGGTGCTCATAAAAAGCACAGTATCAGTTTAAAAAGCATTGCCCTTTGATTCTGTTGATTCCTCTCGTCTTGTAGTCAAAGAAAAGACAGATAATTTACCTTTCTTCCTAGTGTATTCCTTCTTAGCTCCTTATTTTCCTAAAACCAAGACCTCTTAGTGCGCTCAGGACCCTGACAAACAGTCCCAGTCTTCTCTGTTTTCACATAGAGGTATCCTCAGCCTTTGTGAGCCCACAGCCATTGTGCTTCCTCCCAGCACGTACCTTTCTGGGACAGGATCATCCGAGCTAAGCAAGGTTAGAGAAGTCAGGGCCCCATCAAGTTATACAGCAGCAGCACAGTATTTCCTGCCCCAGCCATTAGACATGCGAACATTTTGTTCACTCTTCAGACTAGAGCTGCACAGGGAACCTTGCTCTTTATTTAACTGCGTGCACATGCCCAGATCTATTCCCTTTATGGTTTCCATTAATTTGGAAATGCTCTAACTGTACAAGGTCTTCAATACATTCCCTCCAGTGTGACGTAGTATACCATACGATTTGACATCATGCTGTTCATTCATCTGAGTGTCTGACACCTTTCAGGAATTTATCAGTATCTTTTTTGGCCTAATTTAGGTTAATTTTTGCAATCTACAGGATCTATCTCCAGTATCTATATTTTTATCATCATAGTCAAATAATTATAGTAGATTTGAGGAGCATAAACTTCCTTTATAAAAATCACGCTTGTTCTTCCATCTCATGCCATGTCAATTCATGGGTTATACAGTGCTACATAAAGCCAAAAAGCATTCAGAGATCTAATCCTCAGTCTCTTCTTAGCAACTCCTAGGGCCAAAGACAGGCAGTTCAGTGACAGTCTTTCCTTGTTTGTGCCTCAGCTACTTCACCCGTTATAGCTACAAAGAAAACTATCCATTTTTGGCCCTTAGCTTAAACTTTGATGTCTTTCCAAGTGCTTTTCAACCGTTTTCATTTATGGACAGCTAAAAATTTCCCAGTGAAGATAGAGACTTTATTATCAATTTCACATATGTGGTTTCCTGTGAAGAATGTGTTAAGCTGCCTTCCTTAGTAACCTTTTGTGGGCTCCAGTTATCTGCAGACCTTAGCCTGAAAACTTCGTCTGCAGTATAACCAGAGCATAAGGGAATGAAACTAGAAGTATCATGTGAAACTTCATATCTTACACTGAAAACCAAATGATAATCACAGTTTCTTCTCACTTAAAAATCTGTAAAACTGTGAACCCATGTAACACCCCATGAATGTCTAGGGAATTATTTTCTGCTCATAAGGGCCTGTCCAGTCCATGGGACTTAAATTTTTCAGAGTCCTTTGCTGAACCAAGACATGAACTGCTAATAGCACTTCTTTCTTTGGTCACTTAAATTTTAGATTAATTTCATCATCTTTATTACTTGAAAACAATATCCTGAGAAATACAATTTGGTGCCAGATAAACAAGCTCATCTTTGCCTTATATTTGAGTTTCCAATGCAATTTCTGTAGAGCTGGCCATGCCTGGGCTTGGTTTGAGTGATACTTATTTGCCTTTAATATTCTTAAACCTTGGCAGCTTTTCACTGTTTTTTTTTTAGCTTTTTTCCCTCTTGCCTCCCATTTCCCCATGAGACTGAATGTTACGAGGTGCTACAGTGCCTGCCAACACCCTGTCTTCTTCACTTAGACTTTCAGGAGCTTTTCTCTTATCCTTTCATCTTTGTGATCTCTCTTTTTGAAGCTGGGACACAGGATTATTCCTGGGGAACTACCCTTTCCATAAAGATGCCAAATTTCATCATGTGCTACTATGAGCAGCACAGCTATACCAAACAGCACAACTATTTCTCATTGGAGCCAGTAAGACACTAGGGAGACTCACAAACTTTTCAGTTGTTAAGGAAAGGTGAGACTGAGTTTACATTTACGCTGAGAAAGGGCTTTGCTGAGCAGCTTTATCAGGCAGTTTGCCCCCCTTCAAGGGGCAGAGCCTCTTGGCATGCCACTGGATGTGTAGGAAGGCTCACATTTCCTATTCCTGGAGCCCTCCTCACATAGTAACCTTTTTCTTACTTACCCATGTTTTTCCCCTCTTGCTTGAGCAACACTGGCTACGTTCTGCTGTTTAGACCAGTCTTACTAATGCCCCTCACACACAAAAGACAACATCTATCTGGGCCTCAAATCAGGATTTATCAATTTCTTTCTCACCAGAGCCATTCAATGGGGACAGAGACATTGCAACCTTGGCCCAAGTTTTAGTCTCCTAGCAGCCAGCAGTCTCAAGTGGCTGAAGGAAAATGCTCCAGCGTGTTATTTTTGTCTTGCTTGTGTACTTTAACGATCTTGTTTTCCACTAGGCCTGGTAGGTATCAAGGAAAACTCACATAAGATAACAAGATCTCCAAAGATCTTTGTAAAAGGCTCCCAGGGAGCTCAGCTTTGGTCCTACCTGCAGCTTGCACGCACACGCAAGCACAAACTGGAGAGCAAATCTAGACTGCAGTGCAGGTCATTCCTCACTCAGAGCTGGCTCCAGCGAGTAGGTGCCCTGGAAATCACATCTGCAAGGACTCCATCTTAATCCAATCCATGGGGCTGACATCTGAAAGTCATCTGGTCCTAAAGGGGACACAGGCACTTCAGTGGGGAGGCTTCCAAAGGGCTGTCATGACTAGGCTGTGTGCGTCTCATGTTGCGCCTCAGCCCCAGGTCCAACGGAGAAGCTCCCGCAAGGCCGCAGCCAGACAAGGTGCAATAAGTTGCACGAGAGCAGTGCATGCAGGGCTCAGCCTACTGCTGGGTTTCCTGGAAAGAACTCTTCCTCATGATAGAATGCTTCCTTCAATATTTTCATTGCCTCAGTGGCTGAGAAGGATAAAGAAACCTGCTCACTATTACTTTGAAAAATACCTTTGGCCACAAGGTGCTGGGTGAAGATTGGCAAAAATGCTGTGGGTACGTGAGGAAGGTGTACACAGTGCTGGCTCCAGCCCGCAAACAAACCTGTAACTGCTGGGATATGTACGGGTGAGATAGTCCCAAAATGACAGGCTGTGGTCTGCTGTTCCCAGGCTCACACCAAGTCCTCTTGCTTTACCAACATGAAAAGCAAAGCTGAGTTTTGAGGAACAAGACAAATATTTGGCCAGGCAAGGTTAGGGGCTGGGAACAAGGAAGAGAGTTAGCTGTGAAGCTAAAAGAGGGCACAGGAAGAGTCAGAAATTAATTTGATGTACAAGTAACGTACTCGGCAGAGTGCTCTAAGGTGGATGTGCAGGGACTCTGTTACTCTTCAGCCTCCGTCTCACCAGTTAGACACATAATTGTATAAACCTTTGTCCTAAATTTGATCTTCTTTCCATTGACAAGTCTGCCAGGTGAAGGAGATCTTTGTAATCACAAGAGTCCTCAGGAAGTCCAAAGAGTCCTCCAGAATCCTCCAGGAACAAACAGCAGCACCGTTGGCACCACACTTCAAACATAAGCTTTGCAACGCCAAAATGCCGGGAGTCCTGCACGCCCGGAGACCTGCACAACAGGTGCAGCCTGAGCAAAAGCTTAGTATCCGAGTCCAAACGATGAGAAAGGCGCCCCAGAAAAAGCAGAAGTCGTGGGCAGCTCGAGCGGAAACACTCCCGCATCTCACCTCCTCACGGGCCCTCGGCAATCCCTGCGGCGAGGCCTCACAGGCCTCCCTCGCACTCTCACACCGCGCCTCACGGCC
>NW_009737691.1:0-12920 GCF_000703405.1 Apaloderma vittatum | reverse complement strand
CCCTTGGCAAAGCCGTGCTGACTGCTCCTAACAGCCTTCTTGTCCTTGATATGCCCAGAGACAGTGCCAAGGATAAGATGTTCCATCACCTTTCCAGGGATGGAAGTGAGGCTGACTGGTCTGTAGTTACCCGGGTAACTGTCCTGTCTTCAAACTCATTGCTTGACTACAGGAAATTGTATTCATGTTTCAGGATTTAAAAAAACCAAACAACGAAACCTCAAATAATTTGGCTATATCTCATCATTCAGTTGTATGTACAGAGTTTAACACTCTTATGTATTTGTTTCGTCGTTTTACGTCAAGTCCTGGTGCCCAGCATTTTTCCTGAAGCGCTGCTGCTGCTCATTGCTCACGATATTTTGTTTCTGGAATGGGTGAAGTAATACAAGAGAACTAGATTGGTTTTTCTCATCCTAGTCTCCATGAATATTTTTTTTCTCTGTCTGCATGGCATGAACTAAACTGTATTTACATGCATACATTCTTACCCCAGAAAGTTCACTGTAGTTTTGGAAGACGTGGAAGATCTGTGCGCTAGAACAGGAGCTGCAATACCTAATTCAAAAGCAGTCAGAGAGTCTGATAAATTCCCATTGTTCTGTGAATCATTTCTAAATAGTCAATATTTTATGAAATATATATAGGCATGTTTATTATTGTTAATAATAAATTAGCTGGAAGTATTTACCAGCAATTCTGTGTTGGAGTAAAAGGCAAGATAGGCCCAGCTGCAGGTAAGAAAAGAGAGGGGCAAAAAGCACTAGAGGGAGTGGTCCCCAGCTTTCCTGGCCTCTGAGCTGTCTGAACAGTTTGGGGGCTGTCATACTTTTTTTTTTTCCACTTTTTATCATGTCCCATAGAGCTCCGTGTGCTTGCAGGCAGTACGTGGGATACGGGTGCAGGAAACCTGCTCTCCTGAGGATCTCGAGTGCTGCCTGGCTGTAGAAGTCTAAGTAATTTGACCTTAATTTGACAAATGGAGAAGTTTATTAAATTGTGTGGTTAATAGGATGGCTTTGTTTAGATCAGAAGGTGTGGTCAAAACGTTTTGTTTCTATTTGGCCTTGATTTTGAAAATCAGAGGACGTGCTACTTCGGTGTTGTTGGAACTTATTTTTGTACTGTTTCAGAATAAGGGCAAGTAGTATCTTAAAGCAAGGATATGGCAGAATAAAGGAGCCAGTTTTGGTAGAGGTATCAGATTTTTTGTTGTATTCCTCTTCAACTGCAATGGTTTTGGTGCACCTCACCGTTAAATATTAACAAAAATGGTTCTATGTGCTTGTAAAATTCAGCCCTTTAGCATTTGCTCCCAAGAACCATGTGCCTGGTGACATCTAGTGGCGATGTACCCAAAATACTGTCTCCACTGCACATGACCGCGGAAGTTCATATTACGTAAAATTTTTTTGTTGTTGCTTTTTTTCCGTTTGTTATCCTTTGCAGTGGAACAGAATAACATTTTTCTGGCAGAAGATGTTTGTAATCCTCTGCCTAATGAATAAATGCTTTTCCCTTGCTTCTCCTCTCTTTTCTAGATTAAAATACTTCAGGCTACAGGTCTGCCACAGCACCTCTCCAACTTTGTGTTCTGCAAATACACGTTTTGGGACCAACTGGAGCCGGTTATTGTTGCACCTGAGGTGGATCCTTCCTTATCTTCGACCAGCAAGGAGCCACGGTGCATGGTTGTCTTTGATCACTGCAATGTAATTTATTTTTTTTCTATTTTATTCATGCAGTGAATTTAGTGTCTCTGTCTGAGCCGATCACGCCACACTCTGGTGTAGTGGAGAGAAATGTCCCAGTCCTGGGATAGATGCTTGCTACCCTAGTGTAGGTGCTGAGGTTACATCGTGTGTCTTCATCATCATCATCCTAGAACAGATTATTTCTTCCCATTGACTTTCGAGCACCTCTCTGGGTGGACACATCTTTAATAGAGATACCTAAAGTCAGGCTTGGGTGAATCCCAGCCAAATCACCTGAGTTCTCATCTTGTTCTTCCTAATGTTTATTATTACACTGAGCAATTTATTCCGCTTGCCATTTGTAAAACAGATATAATACCTTGTGAGGAGTTCTGATTTTGTGATTCTGAATATTAGAATATATGCTTATATCTCTCTTGAACGATTGGATCAGGACTTGGAACAGTGTGTGGTGATTTTTCAGCTCTCTAGAGACTTCAGTCTCAGCAAATCGTGTATTTTGGCTTTGCCTCCTGATTTTACACACTGAGGTGACAGTTCTTTTCCTCTGTGTTGTGTTGTGGAGACAAGGGTGACTTTGCATGCTTATATTAAAGACAGTAAATCTCAAAGCCTATGTCACCATGTAGTCACAACCATCAACCAATTTGTCACTTACATACAGGAAGTTTCTGTAAATATTTCTGAAGACTTCATGGAACACCTTTATGATGGTGCTTTGGCAATCGAAGTATATGGGCACAAGCAGAGTGGCGACCGCAGAAATCCTGCCCTGTGGGATTTGGGAATAATCCAAGCCAAAACACGCAGCCTTCGAGACAGGTAAATGTGGAAAACAGAAGCTTGGCTTAGAATTTTGGAAAATCAAGGGCGTGCTCAATTTTTAAGCAGGTTTGGGATAAGTAATCAAATTTTGAACAGAAGGCAACTAAGCGTGTGTTTGAGACTGTATCTATTAGACTATTATAAACAGACTCCATTGGAGAAGCATCGTGTGAGGTGTCAGCAGGCTTTAAAAAAGTGAAAGAGGAGAAATGCCCATCTCTCTTTCAAATTAAAAATGGCAAGACTCAAAAGACTTTGAAGGCCTTTCTATTTAGGCAAACTCTAGTGTTTTACAGAAGACCAAGCTGATTATTTTCCTTTATACTGTTACGTTAGTCTGTGCCAGAAAGAGCTATCAAGCCTAAACCAGCAAGATGTTGTTCTGACTGTACACTGAGATATATTTTTTCAAAGTCTGACTCCAATTCTTTCTTGGCCGAGAAATGTCACCGCTGTAATGCTTCCATTGGAAGAGCTGTATTGCTAATTACTTCTACTGGAGTAAATTTACAACAGTGTGGTAATTCCAACTGAAGGGGGTTGCTTTTTTACCGGCAAACATTTGTTGTCCCCATAGGAAGCTTAGGAGCATTTTCTTAAATGTAAGTTGTTTGGCCTCTCCAGTTAGAAGGCAGGTTGCACCTTGAGTTCTTGGCAGTTACTTCTCTTTTTCCTTCCAGTCTAAGCTTGTGTTGAGCACGTTGAGTGTTGAGCTACGTTTAGGGAAGCTTAAAAGAAAAGTCAGGAAAATATGGCAAAGAGGAGGTGGAAAAGGGTGGTACAAATAGTGAGTTACGTTTGGTAGCTCTGTAGTTAAGTATCTCATTTTAATTTTGAAGTAGTACAAAAGTGGCCAGTTCTTATTTGAGTTCTTGGAAGAGTTGGAGAGAAGGCAGGAGTGTGGTAAGTTCAGGGAAGTGAATCTTTCTCTGAATATCGAAAGCTTGTGAGACAACGTCATATTTCATTCTGCTGCGGGAATCTGATGGCACTGACAACACTGCGCTTCTGTGGCAGAAGTTGAGACTGGAGCTTAAATGTTAAGAGTAGAGTGGAACTGGGTTTAGAATTGGGATCAAGAAAAGGCTGGTTTCTGATGGCTGGCTAAAAGTCGTCAGTAAAACGTGTAAGCACTGCACAGCTGGGAACCGTGTACTCACCAACGGTGCATCTGTTGAAGTGTTCTTTTGCTTCTTCACTCTGCAGCCTGAGCTAATCCTTTGGGTTTTTTCTTTCTTTTTCTTTTTTTTGGGGGCAAACCCAAACCAACAGTATCTGACGTTTTGCAGGTGGAGCGAAGTAACCCGAAAAGTAGAGCTCTGGGTTCAAATTCTCGAGCTGAATGAGAACGGGGAATACTGCCCGGTTGAGGTGACTCCTGCCAGGGATGTGTGCACGGGAGGCATCTTCCAGCTCCGCCAGGTAAGGTGACAGGTACAGGATTTCAGCCATGGAAAAAGAGCCGGCGGAAAGCTGAGAAGCTTCTCATTCCTACGGTAAAGGGACAGTGTCCAAGGAGCTGTCAAATTTTGACAGAAAATACGATAAAACGGAAAAAAGTGGAGTCCCTCTATGTTTTGTGAAACCGGGAGTGCGCTTAGGCTCAAAGGTGATCAAAGGTTTACCTGTCATCTTTGTCCTACGTCCCGTTCCCCAGTCTGTGATAGCACCCAGAGTCAGTCTCAGCTAAACTTAATGATTTTTTAAAGAGGTCCAGAGTTCCCCTTTGTTTGATCCTTCCAGCCAGCCACTCCCTTTGTTCTTTGAATTCTACACACATTGGGTTGTTAATGCTTAACTGAGTAGTTAACGTTTTTAACTGATAAGCTGTTCAGAACACTAGAAATTAGTAAAAGTTAGATGCAGGCTGCACCTCTGAACTCCTCGACTCCTTTGATATTATTTTTTTTAATCTTTTTTTTTTCCCCCTATGGGCTTTGCTAAGGAACAGTTACTTTGCTGCACTAATAGTAGCAGCGGGTAAGAATTTTCAGTCAAGGAGACCAGAGTCAAGAAGAGCTCAGTGAAATTCCAGTAGCTCACCAAATTAGACGATTTTCTCTGCTCTTTTGTAGATGGGGAAGAGATCCTGTTTTCATAGAATCATAGGGACCTCTAAAGGTCACCTAGTTTTCCACCTTTAGAAGTATTAAAATAAAATCCTGTATATTTTGAAAAGTAAACTGGAGAGCTGCTGAATCCTGAGTTTATTTTTTTTTCCTGTAAATACATAAAACCTGAAAACATAAATCCTTGCAACAGGAGGGATATTTCTTGGACATACATGGAGCTGGCAGTACTCGCCACTTTGTCCTTCACAAAATAAAAATGTTACTTGCACATGACTGCCAGTAGAGGTCTCTCTCTTATCAAGCTTTCAGCATTTCATATTCTTTTTTCCAAGCCTTTCGAATTGGTTTTTTGGACAGGGGCAATCTCGACGGATTCAGGTTGAAGTGAGATCCGTACAGGAATCTGGGACTTTGCCACTGATGGAGGAATCAATATTATCTGTTGGCATTGGCTGTGTTCAAATAAAACATGTCAAGTCACAAAAAATACCTGAAAATTATCCGGTAAGAGTCTGAATATTTCCTGTCGGTTGTGGCTATTTCCAAGACATGTAAAAGAGTGAAGTGATTGTTGCAGTTGGACACAACTCTATTTGAAGTTCTAGTTTGGTTTTGGGGGATATTTTTTTAACTTACTTCTCAAATACATAAAACAACATCAAGAAGAATTGTCCAATTTGCTATGGTCGTAGCTTTAGTGATTATGCAGGATAGTTTAAATCTAAGCCTCTGTCTTTCAGAAAGCGTTGTGGAAGGTCTTCCTCTTAATCAAAAATTTTCTGTGGCAAAAAGAGCATTTTTAAAACTACCTTCTCTGTTCTTCTGGGTTGGTGGGTTTTTTTTTTTCTCTATGCTTAAAAGCAGCACAGCCTTAACACACCGTTCAAAGAAGAAAAGAACATTCCAGAGTTTCTAAGATTCATTAGGAGTTTGCCCAGTAGATTTTACTTCAAATATTAGATGTAGCAGCAATTTCAAGTATTGAAATTCAAATAAATCAATGGACATGATCTACTTGAGAGGTGGCGTCCCTGCCCATGACAGGGAGGTTGGATTAAATGATCTCTAAGATCCCTTCCAGCCTAGGCCAATCTATAATTCTATGATGACATATATTCAAATATGTCATCATTCATATATTCATATATACAAAAGTTAGAATTATGAGAGCCAGTTGTTGGCCCGTGCTATATGTTGGCCAGTTGTTTGACAACCTCAGAAACGCTGCATCTCATTTTAAGTGCAAGTGATACTGGGATGGTTGTAGGGATTTGAAACACTTCTGTCGGTTTCTAGGACTGTTTGCCTTTTCCCCCCAACAGCTAAATTAAAACTGAGTCACTCCTCTGAGTTAGCAAGGTGCAACAGATCAAGCAAGCCGCTCAACCAACTAAATGTCAAGTAGTTTTGGGGACATCTCCCAGCTTTCCGTGATGTTTACCCTCTCGACAGTGTCATTCGACGCGTCTCTGCTCCCCTTTCTCGCTTCATGAGTATCGTCTTTCACGGAAACGGTCGAGTTTTTTGTCATCTCCTGACCTCAGCAACCCCTTGACCCTTATGTCACGAGCACAAAAAGGGGATTTTTTTCCACCTTTGCGGAGATCTCACTTTTCAGCAAGCGTCCCAGGTGGATTACTGCTTTTACTCCCCGTTATGCTCCACTAGTGCCTCTGCCTGCAGGCTTTCGAGCTGCCCTTCCGTTTTCTCTCCTACTCCTGAGGGAGCAAGCTTCGTAAGAGGCTCTTCTCTCCCGAGACAGAATGATTGATCCTTGCAAATTGTCCTTGGAAGCTCTTACGCACCGACGACACACACAGAGGCCCCTTTTAGCCTGTTTTGTAAGGGAACGAGTCTCAGGTGAGCATCCTGTCTCGCCCTGTTCCTTCCCAAGGGAATTTCTGATCCATTGACCACTTTCAACCGTATCCGACAGAGCTGCAATCCACAAAAGGATATGTTCTTTCAGGAAGACTTAAGCTCTGCTTGAGAGAGAGACTAGGGAGTTGTGTCTGACACAGATAACCCACATGGGAAAGGGCTGTTGAAAACCATGTTTTGTTAGTCCTGCTGCTTACAACGGCCTTCTGACACCTGGACTTAGGAGTCCCCTTATTAACATTTCTCTGTCTCAAGTAAATCTCTAGAATGCGAAAGATTTTTAAAGAAAACTAAGAAAATGCCTCTTCTGTCTGACTTTTTAATTTTAGCTTAGCTAAGTTTTCATTTTCATTATGACGATGCAAAAGTAGACTCCAGTGGCTTGTTCTTGCTTCAGTAACTCGGGGAGGGTTGGAGTCCCTTCCCTGTGCCGGAGCAGCTCCTTGCAAGCGACGCTGCTTGAGATGAACAGCGAGAACGAAAGGTGGTGTCTCCCATCAGAAAATAATGGGAAGCAAAATGTCAGAAGGTCTCCGTTATGACTCCTCGTGCAGCAGGCAGAGTTATTCTAACTCCCTAACCGTTGCCTTAGACATTTTGGGTTTTTCTTCCTGTAAATGCTACAGCAAGCTTACCTCGAATCCTTTGTGCCACACTTTGATTTTTCAGTGCTTGCTGTAAGATTCACGCTTAATTCTTACAGGTAAACCAGCACATTTTTGTTTGCTATCTAGGATCAACAGGTTTCAAGATAACTCCTATTTCTTTCCTAGGGTGATTTAACTATTCCACTCCCTTCCAATTACGAAGGCTTCTAATAACTATTTTTCTGTGATTTTTTTTTCTGTTAAAATTGTTGGGTTGTTCGAGTTTATGTTTAGATGAGCCGATAGCAGCAAATCTTTGGGATGCCAGTGTGTTCTTATTCTATGATCGTACCATTGCTACGCTCAGACTTTTAAGTAAGGGTGCTTCTGTTGCTTAGAACAGTTACACCTCTTGCATTCAATGTGTTCCCTGCTATCAAAAAAAATTAATGGTGTGATTTTGCTTGTTTTGGCCTAGGAAGAAGAGGACGAAATGGACAGTTATCAGGTAAAAATTTGGAATCCTCTCTTTTTACTAACTCAGACATTTTCAGATTAAAACATGTCAGAGGAGGATTAGCATTTTGTCTTTGCTGTACTGTTGGGTATGTAGAGAGCCTGTCGTCTGAAGACACCAAAAGCTGAAGAACTGCAGAGATTGTTATGCTACAAAGCCCTGTTGCAGATCAGAGAGGGGAAAGAACGAGGTGCCTTAATGTGTATTTCCAAAACAAGATCCAGCTGCTTTTTGGCTTTGGTGTTTTGGGGGAAGCAGTCTTCTTGTCAAACTTTAATTAAATTGAGATTGTCGTCCTTAAAAACAAGAGGAGGCGTGGCAGCGTTGAAAGATGCAGTCAAAATACCTAATTTCGTACTATTATTATTTTTATATGTATTTAATATCACAGTAACACGAGCCTTAAAGGGGAACTGATAAGGTACAGTATCTGTGTTATATTTCTCTCCTCGTGAATAACAAAAGCACATCATCGTCGTCATAGATCTCACCTTCATATAATCCCAGCAACCGGAGATTTAGGTTTAATGCTCTCTGACAGATTCCAGCCTACTTGTAGGGATCTGCAGGTGAGTAATACAACTGTGGTTTATGGTCTTGCATCCACCCATTTTTCTTGACAAAGTGTTTGTTTGATGTGAAATGAATGTGAACGGCTGTTGCCATAAAAGAGCCTTGCCTGGAGGCAGCCCAGAGCTGATAGCTCGTCCTCGTGGCACCCAACACGCCACACGCTAGAGCATCATCCATCTCATCTGAGCGTTTCTCCACCAGAGACAAATGAACTGAATGGTCTTAAGGATACTGAGGTGGTTTGTTTGGGGTTTTTTTGAAGGATATGAGCACGTAAGAAAAAATATTTGAAAAGGTTCAGTTGCAGACGCCATAATTAGGGACAAGGGCACGATGCAAGGCAGGGACGGTTTCCTAATATGAGGCTGCTAAATGCTGAATGTGAATGGTGGGTCATGGGCGAGAACTGGAGTTTCCAGCTTTGCCCCAAGGTTAGTGAGTTTTAGACTAGTTTAGGGGTCAAGAAGATGTATGGAGTGAAGTTTGCTCAGCTGGGTGGTGTAGAATAACAGCTCAAGAAAGAGACTCAGCCTCGGGCTGCCCAGCGAAAATACTTCAAATAAGATGTGGAAAATTAAGGGTTTGGACCTGCGAAGAAAAACACCTAAGAGAACTGGTGGTGTTTAGCTTCGAGGAGCAGAAAAGGTTCAAGTGGGATCTTGTCAATGTATGTAAATGGGATGGGGTAAAGGAGACAGAGCTGGACCCTTCTCAGCGGCACCCAGTGAAAAGAGATGAGTCTGCGCTTCACATAAGGATCTTCTGTGGTTTTTTATTTAACCCCTGCAACAAGTTGCCTGGAGAGACCGTAGAGTTTCCATCCTTGGAGATACTCGAATCCCAACGGGACGTAGTCCCGAGCAAGCTGCTGTGGTTGACCCTGCGCTGGAAAATCTCCAGAGGTCCCTTCCCAATGCAGCCACTCGGTGTTTCTGTTTAAGTTGTCCTGTGCAAAAGAAAATGGAGATTTGTTGGAGGTCTGCTCTTTCTTAACTGCTTCTTGGGTACAGGATGAGCAGAAGCGTTGAGGAAATGTGTAAGCCACAAATAGGAAACTTTGGCTTTTCTGGGTCAATATTTGACGTGACTGCTTCTCTTACAGGATAGGGATTTGGAGAGGCTCCGTCGGAAATGGCTGTGTGCCTTAACGAAGCGGCAGGAGTATCTTGATCAGCAATTGCAAAAACTCGTTGGGAAGCCTGGTAGGCAAAATCCTATTAAAATGAACAACAGCGATAGGCTGCACACACTTTTTATCTTAATATATTATAAAATTTAGAAAAGATGGAGAGGTGGATCTCTGAACTTGGCGGTAGCTTGCTCTCAGAGAAACTGAACTTTGAGAAGCCTGTATAAAATTCTTCATTATTCTTTGTGTGTTTCTCATATGCTGAATTTCTGAGCAGGGTGGGTTTCATTCTCTTATGGATGGGAAAAGATCGTCGACACACAATAAAGGCACTGAGTAAGAAATGTTCCCCGTTGTCCTGACTGACATCCTGCTTCTGCAGATAAAACAGAAGATGATGCAGATCGGGAGGCGCAGCTTTTGGAGATGAGGCTAACGCTCACCGAAGAGAGGAATGCTGTCATGGTTCCTTCTGCTGGCAGCGGCATCCCTGGAGCTCCGGCAGAGTGGTACGAACACACGTTGCCATATGCAGGAACGAATGTAAAAATGATGCACGGCCTGTTCCTGGCTTGGGCTGTTGCCATTTTATTTTTTGCTTTCCTTAATCTGGCCTCTGCACACTGTATGAGCGAAGTTGTTAAAATTAGGCCTCTTGCTTAAATTATTTTATTAGGCTGTGTATCTGAAATCCAGAAATGCTATTTAGTAAACGATGGCCTTATCGATCAGAGTGTAATTATGACCTTCTGAAAAAACAGAATCAATATTTATTACCGCTGCACTTACCGTTTTTAAAAAATTAGCTAATATGTTAATTACCTAGTTCATTCACTTAAGTCTGCTCCATCATAATAAAACTGCATCTAGGGGAGCATTTTGTTGTGTCCTGATTCGAGCGCAAAGTCTGTTTAGCCAGCAAGTGTTCCGTGTAATTTTCTAAACGTTAAAAATAATAAACCACACTAGAGGGAGATTGCCGCACTGGGAGTAACAACTGCAGATAAGGTTGTTTTATTTCAAACCTCTTGTCTCCAGTTGCTTTCAACTTCCTGAACTTTATTTTTTTTTCCAAGCAAACCTCTAAGAGTAGTTGTTGATGGGATTCAGCGCCGTGGAGTTTTAAGCTGAAGTTTGTTAAAGCCAGTAGTTCTAAAACATGAAAATTTCAAACGCTTGTTGGAACGACGTCAACTTTCACATCAAAGCGTTTGACAAGGTTTGAAAGTGGTGGAGCTGCAGCAAACTTACTTGAGGAAGAATCTATGTGGAACACACTTGAGAGGAAATGTTTAGTACAATTCAAATACCTTTATATATTACATAAGACACCAGCCTGCTCCTGTTCGCCGTAAACTTCATCAAATCCAAGTTTGTCGTGAGATGGCTGCAGCCCTTTTTCACAGCTGGGATTGCAATAAGGAGTCTTAAAGTCTTTATGTTACTTTTTTAGTATCTTATTAATGTTGTGTAGCTTAAGAGCGTAGGCCATGGAATGTTTCATTTTAAAACCAAACGAAGCACTACCTACGTTACTTTTCCTTCCATGATATGAAAGATGCCTTAAATGGCAACTTTCACTCTTAAATTACGTGTGTTCTTGTAAGAAGGAGAAATAACCGTGTAGCGTGGCAGCAGCAATGTTAGTTTAAAAACTTTGACACTGGATCTTCTGACTCTCACTCTGCTGTTGTCATTGCTGTCACAGATGCAGAGGGGTGTTGCATTTAATAGATGTTTGTTTCAGAGTAAATAAACTTAATTTTTGCTATTAGCATTTCAGAGGGAGACACACGACATTTCTGAAAGCAGAGGTCGGAGAATATAATCCTTCTAAGAGGGCTGGTAGAGAAGACATACCAATTTAGCTGAGTCTCTCAGAATCTGCAACAGCGAATTAAAATAAAGCTGTTTGCCAAGGTTATCAATGGTCCGGCTTAAAATTGCAGTTGTACTGAATGTGATGTACTGTGGGCTTGTATCATGAGGTACGTGTGCTGGGTAAATCTGCGTTACTTTAAATGCTGCCATTGTCCCTGTCTTACATTTTAGGACGCCTGTGCCTGGTATGGAAACTCACATTCCTGTCATTTTCCTTGACTTGAATGGTAAGTGGTTCTTAAAATGACAGAGTACTCGGAAGCGTGTACAACCAACGATGCTGCAGAGTTTAAGCAAGCTACTAAAAGGAAGAAATGACAGATAGATTAATGTGAGAGTGCACATTTTATACTGAGGTAGAGTTTTTGATGTTTTGAAATACATCGGATATATGGAGGGAACCATAGGTTTTGATAATTGCAGTGTTTTGCAGGTCTTTAGTAAGTAAAGTGAAATTGTAAAATAAGTACATCCAAGAGAGTGAACAGCAAAATACAGCGTGAAGAGAAGAAAAGATTGCTGGGATGTTCTTTTTGTGGTCTCACAAGGATATGCCACTGATCCTATATCCTAGAATTTCCTTACTGATGACTTACAAGAAAATGTGAAGTAATAACATCTGCATATCAAAAAACCCATGGCACGATAAGCTCCAGTTTTACAGGGTGCTGTGTTTCTTTACATCGCTCGTGTTTCTTTAAACAACGAACGCTTCAGTACGTCCTAATGCAAGATCCAATCCAACCAATATATTTGTTAGATGCTTCTACCAACAGTGGGAGGTTGTAGCCAAGAACGTGACAAAGTAATCCAGGGAGCCAGAAGGGCCTACAGTTCAGCGAATCCTTGTTAAGATGTTTAAAAGAGGGTTAACACTTGAGTTAGAAGCACCAGGTGAGAGTGAGGAGGTCTTTGCTGCAGTGCCGTTCACATTTATGGTTTGGTCACCTCGGAAGGTGCCTTGATGTATCAACCGGCTTCAGAGAGGAGCTGGTTAATAATTCATTCACAGCGAGGGATTCGAGCCAGAACAGGTTGAGCTTCTCAAAAGCCGGATTAAGGGTTTGTTTAATCATGATCTAAAAGTATTGTGTTTTTAATTGTTCGACCAGCAGCTTGTCTTTATTTAAAAAAAACAAACAACCAGACCAAACCCCTCTGCACCTGACTAACACCAAATGAGCGTTGTGCTTGGTGTGACCGGGCAGTGGTGCTGCTGAAAATACACGCGTGGGCACGAAGGGGGAGATTCCTGCTTAAGGCTGTGTCCCCGAATCTTCGTGCCTATTTTCTGCGTGGCAGTGGGATTCTTTTTGAAGTAAAAATATTCAGGGAGCTTTTCTTTTGTCCGTAACTAGCCAAGCTGGGGTGAAAATGTGATGAAAATGGGGATTCATGGCTTGTCGGATGTTTTTAGAAAGGAGCGTTGCTTTATGTCTCCTCACCTCCTGCATTCACGTTTGCTTCCAGCGGATGATTTCAGTTCCCAGGATAACCTTGATGACCCAGAAGCGGGTGGGTGGGACGCTACTCTGGTTGCAGAAGAGGAGGAGGAATTCTTTGAACTGCAGATTGTGAAGCATCATGACAGTGAGGTGAGTGGAGATGCAGAGTTGCGCATTTCGCTTCGGGGTCTTCTCATTGTTCTCTTCACATATTCTGCTGTGACGATAATGCACCGAAGACAGCATCCAAAGGAGACAACGCTTGTTGAGTCCCTCAGGGCTCAGTTTTGGGGCC
>NW_009737690.1:293-865 GCF_000703405.1 Apaloderma vittatum | reverse complement strand
TGCATGGACCAGCTGCAGCTCCTGGTGTCCCTTAACGGGCGGTCCCTGCCTCTTCTGCTGCCCCCGGAGGTGGCCCAGAAGTGCCCCTGGCTGCGGGGCGGGCGCTGACCGTGGGATGGGCGCGACGTCCGTCACTGGCCTCTCCAGCCGCCACTGGAGCAGGCTCCGAGCTGTCTCCGTGCTCTGTGCTCCCGAGAGCGGACGCAGAGGGTAATCACCTCGGCGTTAGCATCACTGGGGTTTTAAATTTAGATCGCGTTTTGTGCGTGATGTTACTGTATGTCTGCTGCACTGTCGCGTTGCTGTTTTTTTGTTGGTTTTGTTTGTTTGTTTTGTTTTTTGTGTTTTTTTAAATCCAGCATGTAAATAATATACAGAATATCAAGTACTGTATTATTTATTTGGAGGGTGGTCCATAAAGGTAATGGTAGAAGGACCAAGTGAAAATTGAATAAAGTCTTTTCTACTTGTCAACTGTGCCAGTTTATTTGTTGGTGGTGTGTGCACGCAGCTGGGAGAGAAACACATCCACACAGAACGAGTTCACCCCAACAGTTAACCCCAGCCCCCAC
>NW_009737690.1:0-207 GCF_000703405.1 Apaloderma vittatum | reverse complement strand
GGGGGTAAAAAAAAAAATAAAGGGGGGGATAAAAAAGGATGCACTGACCTAAGTGTAGAAAAACAGAGCGTTAAATAAAATAACAGCTAGTTACTATTTTTCCAGCAGATCTGCAATTCAGGTGCGTACTCCTAACCAAGTTTGCACTGTAGCACGGCAAACATTCGAGGGAAGAAAACGGTTATAAAGTTGTTAAATATTTTATTC
>NW_009737689.1:1652-2052 GCF_000703405.1 Apaloderma vittatum | reverse complement strand
GTGGGGGGGGTGGTGCAACACACTGGGAGCTGTTTGTCCTCCCTGTCTGTGGGTGACGGATCTCTGCTGCTGCTCTACTCTCCCAGCACAGAGGTGCTCCCCTAGTGCTAGCTACAGGGGGCCAGGCTGAAGCGTTTTGGTTTGCTGGGGGTGAGTTTTTCAGCATTTGCTTCCCCAGGCGGGGCTGGGCCAAGCGTGGCTTTGAGCTGGACCAGAGCAACAGATGTGCAGGAACTAGTCCCAGGGAGAAACGAGCAAAGACCCCGATGGGGTTTCCCAGCTCTTTGCAGTGTGAATTTGTCGGCTCATGGTGTTCGGCACCCTCCCCATCCAACCAGTAGACCCCCCATTTGGATTAGAAATTGGCAATGGGATCAAGCCCAACACTGAGATTGGGTTT
>NW_009737689.1:0-1621 GCF_000703405.1 Apaloderma vittatum | reverse complement strand
GAATGGGACCAGAAGAGGGAGCAGGACTGGGAGTGAGTTTGTAAGCAGTATTTGGATCAGCCATGCATGGACAGGTTTAGGCTGATGGGTCTGCTGCTCTATTTCCTTCTCTTGAAAAAAGCACCTGCCTTCAGACAACCACAAGGAAGTTTCTAGGTCAGACCCACTCTCCGATGCCGTGCAAGACTTTCTTTGCACAGCAAAAACCCCTCCAAACAATCTTTGCATGTGAGGTCTAATCCTCGTTCCTGAGCTGGAACTCTCTTGTGTCATCCCCAGCCAAGGCCCTGGGGATAGAGACTGTCACTCCTGGACCATACTTGAAGCTCCAAGCATCTACAGATACACTTGTTACTCACGTTCTAATGTCAGTGTCATTGGCTTATGATGATGATGATGATTGTTGTTGTTATTAAGATGCTTCAAAACTAGACCCTCCAAGGCAGAAATGTGCCCCATTCTGCCCACATTTGATGTCTCCCCTACATCACTGGACCGTGAATAAGTGGGATCCAACTGATTTGTCTGTGATTCCCAGCACACGTAGGAAATTCTGTGCAGACACCTCGAAGGAGCAGACACTGCCTTCCCTCTGTACGTCTGCTCTTAAACTCCATTTTCTAGACCGTTCCTGATCACAAATACACAGGAACAAACCAGACAAGAGATCCCTAATGACAGCTGCATTTCTAGTCACCTCTTCACAAGCCCCAGTTGCACCCCAGGGTTGTCTCTAGGACTCTTGACAGCTTTTAGAGCTGCCCCACATCCCACTTCTCTAGGTGCTGCCAACAGATAGGGTCAGGCTCTCCTGGCACCCATCACCAGTGCGGGTGTGGTGCTGGGTCCACAGGACAGGGCTGACTCCAGGCATCCATGGAGATTTGGGGTGTGGGGAGAGCCCTGATAGAGCCGGGGGATACCTCCACTGCTGGGGCAGGGGTTGGAGGGCGCGGGCTTCTGAGCTGTGGCAATGACAGTAGCAAGAGTTAGTCTAGAAATTCATGCTGGTGGTGCGCAGAGCGGTGTCCTGAAAGGGTCTGGCTTAAGGAGGAAAATCTCCAGAGGCTCTGCTTTACTGAATTTCTCTCTGAACTGAAGCTGGGTGCTCGAAAAAGCTGTGCCCAGGCGGGCGCAGGGAGGGATGCTCAGCAGTGACAGGCTTCGGTGGGAATGCTCCGGTAGGGAAACGAACCTATCTTCTGAGCTGGTGGTGCGCAGAGCGGTGTCCTGAAAGGGTCTGGCTTAAGGAGGAAAATCTCCAGAGGCTCTGCTTTACTGAATTTCTCTCTGAACTGAAGCTGGGTGCTCGAAAAAGCTGTGCCCAGGCGGGCGCAGGGAGGGATGCTCAGCAGTGACAGGCTTCGGTGGGAATGCTCCGGTAGGGAAACGAACCTATCTTCTGAGAGAGAGAAGTCCGGTAGGGAAACGAATCTATCTTCTGAGAGCGAGAAGGGCAGGGCTGCTCGGGGTAGGGGGAGTGGCGGCGAAAACGGCAGAAAAGCAGGGGGGACAGCCAGCCGGAGGTTCGCGGTGACTGGGAGGAGCAGGGCCCGGCGGCGAGGAACTCGCAGCAGCGTTAAAATCCCGGTTACCAGTGGGTGTCACTGCAGGACAAGGA
>NW_009737688.1:568-1171 GCF_000703405.1 Apaloderma vittatum | reverse complement strand
GTGGGGAGGTGCTCGTAGTCCCCGGTCGCCGAAGGGGAACGTGGCGTCGGGGCTTTCCCCCTTTTGTAGGAGTCAGGCGGGGTGTGCAGCACTTAACCCCCACCCTCGTAAGGTAAAAGGCTCTGGAAAGAGGCTGTGGAAACGCTGCGGCGCTCGGCACGGGCTGGCACAGCGATCAATCTCCGTGTTTCTTCACTTTTCTCACGTGTGTGTTTGTTTCTCTTTCTCTCGGAGAGGTCCGAGCCAGCTGCAGTAGGGAAGAAGCACAACGCCCACATTTAGGAGAGTGCTGTTGCTCCCATGCCAGGTATCCCTGGGAGAGTGGCACGAGAAGTGCAATTAAAACCTATTAAACCAATACCTACGGTGGAGTTTGTTGGTTGGGGGTTTTTTTGACCATCTGAACTGAACGTTTCCTAACAAGGAGTGCTTCCCGTTGTAAGTGTTGCCCGTGGCTTGCAAGGCGCGCTGCCAGAGCTCATCCTGCCGTTTCCAGCTTTCCGAGACTCGGTCGGATGGAAACCTGAAGAGCGAGAGACATTTTCGAGGTTTTCGCTCGGTCTGGTCCCACGAACGGGCTGCGTGGCCATGGGCGGTGGGAGC
>NW_009737688.1:249-489 GCF_000703405.1 Apaloderma vittatum | reverse complement strand
CTTCCGCTTGGAGCCGCACTCTTGCACGGTGCGGAGGCTGAGCGGACAAACCTTTGACCGGCAGCTTGCCAAAGGCTGGGGAAGCCCTGGTCCAGCTCATTCTTCCCCCGGGACGGTGGGTGGCTTTCCTTGGGAACACACTGCCTCGTGCAGTCGAATCTCCAACGCGGTGCCACGGCAAAGGTCATCGGGCAAAGAGGATGATAGTTGTTGTGTTTCTTTTTTTAACCAAATAAAAGC
>NW_009737688.1:0-206 GCF_000703405.1 Apaloderma vittatum | reverse complement strand
CTCCTGGAGCTTCAGGGGAGCTGAAACGGCAGCTTCCGCCGCTTCCCTGGAAAATGCTGGGCTCGATCGTCTTGACGGTCTTTTCCAATCTAAAAGGTTCTGTGACGCCTGCTATGCCCTCCCGAGTTACTAAAATAAAAGAAGGAAAAACACGATAATTTTTTTAATGTTATTTTTGAATAAAAGTATTATTTTTGTCTCTCACG
>NW_009737687.1:659-1247 GCF_000703405.1 Apaloderma vittatum | reverse complement strand
CACGTGCTGTGGACAGGGGGCCACAGAGCCAGAGAGCTGAGGGGCACATCCTCCTGGGCAGGGGTTCAAGCCTCAGTCCTCAGCTCCCAGTCCTCCCGGTGATCCAGCTCTCAATCCTTCCAGTGCCCCAACTCCCAGTTCTCCCAGTTCCTCAACTCCCAGTTCTCCCTGTGCCCCAGCTCCTGGTCCTGCCAGTACTCCAGCTCCCACTCCTCCCAGTGCCTCAGCTCCCAGTCCTCCCAGTGTCCCCGCTTCCAGTCCTCCCAGTGCTCCAGCACCTGCTCCTCTCAGTACCGCAGCTCCCAGTCCTCCCAGTGCCTGAGCCTGCAGTCTTTCTGGTGCTCCAGCTCCCAGCCCTCCCACACCTGAGCTCCCAGTGCTCTCAGTACTCAAGCTCCCAGTCCTCCTAGTGCCTGAGCTCCCAGTCCTCCCAGTGCCCCAACTCCTAGTCTCCCAGTTCCTGAGCTCCCCATTCTCCCAGTCCTCCAGCTCCCAGTCCTCCCAGTGCTCCAGCTCCCAGTGCTCCCAGTGCCCCAGCTGCAGAGCCGTACATCCCCCGGCGTGCCCGCAAGCAGTTTGCCGGAGTGG
>NW_009737687.1:0-260 GCF_000703405.1 Apaloderma vittatum | reverse complement strand
CCAGCTGGTCTGGGGAGGACCGAGGGGTGATTCTCTGTTGGCAGAGGATTCAAACGTGCGGCAAAGTGGAGGCATTTTGGGGTCGGCTCTCATTCAAGCTTTGCAGAGCCCGAACCCGAGGGGGTTTTATGGGGGTTTCCAGCATCCCTGGACTCGCTTTGCCCCAGGTTTGCTCTCAGGAGGTTTTTTGAAGCTCAGCATCCAAACCGATCCGGCAGGAGACCAAGGGTCGGCATAGGGTCGTGGCAAAAATGGATCTC
>NW_009737686.1:340-595 GCF_000703405.1 Apaloderma vittatum | reverse complement strand
ATCTCCATCCCATCTCATCCATTCCATGCCATGCCATGGCATCATATCCCATCTCATCCATGCCATCATATCCTACCCACTATCCCATCCTATCTCACCATATCTCATCCCACCATCCCATCTCATCCCATCCCATCATATCCCGTCCCACTACCCCATCATATCTCGTACCATCCTATCCCACTATCCCATCATATCCCATCTCACCCATCCTATCATCTCCCACCCTAACACATCCAATTGTAATTATTCCAT
>NW_009737686.1:0-221 GCF_000703405.1 Apaloderma vittatum | reverse complement strand
CCAGCCCCCCCCCGCCAGCCAGGCTCACCTCTCGCAGTGCCGGCCAGCGGTGTGGTCACGGCAGCGCAGGCAGCTGCCCGTCCGGGGGTCACAGTCCTCGGTGTGCCCGTTGCACTGGCAGGGCCGGCATGCAGGGAAGCCCCAGTGGCCGGGCTGGCACTGGTCACACTGCCGGCCCACGGTGCCAGGCTGGCACCGGCACTGCCCACTCACCACATCAC
>NW_009737685.1:0-3055 GCF_000703405.1 Apaloderma vittatum | reverse complement strand
GGAACTGGGAACTGGCACTGGGAACTGGGGCCACTGGGAACTGGGACCAGTGGGAACTTGGTACCAGGAACCGCTGGGAACAGGGAGCTGGGAATCGCTGGGCACTGGGAAACACCGGGAACTGGGAACCGCTTGGAACTGGGAACGGCTGGGAACTGGGAACTAGGAACAGCTGGGAAAGGGGAACTGGGAAATGGGACTGGCAGTGAGAACTGGGACCACCAGGAACTGGCACTGGGAACTGGGACCACTGGGAACTGGTACTGGGAACTGGGACCACTGGGACCTGGGAACTGGCACTGAGAACTGGGACTGGCACCAGGAACTGGGAACTAGGAACCGGGGACCGGGAACTAGGACTGGCACTGGGAAGTGGGAACTGGGAACTGAGATTGGCACCTGGAACTGGGAAATGGGAGCTGGGAACCAGCACCAGGAACTGGGACAGACACTGGGAACTGGGACAGGCACTGGGAATTGGGAACTGGGAACCAGGAAATAGTACTGACACTGGGAGCTGAGACCACCACTGGGATCTGGGAACCAGGAACTGGGAGCTGGGACTGGCACTGGGAAATGGAACTGGCACTAGAAACTGGGAACTGGAACCAGCACTGAGAACCAGGAACTGGGAACCGGGGACCAGGAACTGGGAAACAGGAACTGAGAACTGGGACCAGCACTGGGAACTGGGAACCAGCAGCAGGAACTGGGAACGGCACTGGGAACCGGGACTGGCACTGGGACCTGGGACTGTCACCAGGAACTGGGAACTGGGAGCTGGGACTGGCACCAGAAACTGGGAACTGGAACCAGCACTGGGAACTGAGATGGGCACTAGGAACTGGGACCAGCACTGGGAAGTGGGACCGGCACTGGGAACCAGGAACTGGGAGCTGGGAACTGGCACCGGCATTGGGAGTTGGGACCAGCACTGGGAACTGGGAATTGGGACCAGCACTGGGAACTGGGAACTGGGACTGGCAACTGAGAACTGGGACCGGCACTGGGAACTGGGAATTGGGACCGGCACTGGGAACTGGGACCGGCAACTGGAACCAGCACTGGGAACCAGGAACTGGAACTGGCACTGGAAACTGAGACCATCACCAGGAACTGGGAACCGGGAAGCGGGAACTAGGACTAACACTAGGAACTGGGAACTGGAAACTGTGGGAACCAGGAACTGGGACTGGCACTGGGAACTGGGACCATCACTGGGAACTGGGAACTGAGACTGTCACCAGAAACTGGGAACTGGGAACCAACACCAGGAACTGGGACCAGCAGTGGAAATGGAGAACTGAGAAACAGCACGGAACTGGGAGAACTGGGAACCAGGAACTGGGAACCAGGAACTGGCACAAGGAACTGGGAACTGGGAACTGAGACCAGCACTGGGAACCGGGAACTGGGAACTGGGACCAGCACTGGAAACTGGGACTGACACAAGGAACTGGGAACTGTAAACTGTGTGAACCAGCACTGGGAACTGGGAAGTGGGAACGGCACTGGGAACTGAAAACTGGGACTGGCACTGGGAACTGGGAACCGGCAGCAGGAACCGGGAACTGGGAACTGGCACCAGGACCCGTGACTGGAACCCGCCACTGGGACGGGGCCCCAAGACTGGCACCAGGATCTGAACTGGGAACTGGGACCTACCACTAGGAACTGGCACTGGGACTGGGACTGGAACCCAGCAGTGGGAGCAGGCACCAGGACTGGGAATGGGAACCGGTACTGGGAATCTGGGAATGGGAACTGGTACTGGGAATCCTCACTCCCCACTGCTAGGAACTGGGGCTTGGCACCAGCTGGTGAACTGGGAGCCCCACTGGGGACTGGGATCATCTGGGAAAGAGGCCCATCAGCGGGAACGGGGCCTGGCACCGCCCGGGTGGGCAACTGGGATGGGAAACCAGCAGGGTACTGGGAACTGGGACCTCCCAGGTGCTCGGACCAGCATTGCCCTGGCACTGGATACTGGGACAAGGCCCCACTGGGAACTGGGCGAACTGGAACGCTGGGCACGTAGGGGGAAAATCATGGAGGGGTGCAGGATTTGGGTGCAAAGGTGACATCCTGCCCCAACCGGGAATGACGTGGGGTTGAAGGAGATGTCTTTATCCAGCCCGAGACCAAAGTTATTCCCCTTTTCTCTTTTGCAAGAGGGAAACTGAGGCACAGTTTTACCGTAAATTAGGCCAAGGAGAGGTGGCGAGGGAGGAACAATTAAAGAAAACGGTTGTAAATGAGAGGAATAAACGTTTCACGCTCAAATGTACTCAGATTTTACGACCCATTTCGTTACCTACTCCATTTGTGCAATGCTCAAGTTACCATTATTCAAATTCATTTATTTCATTAAAGAAATTGGGAAAGCCAAAAAACCTGTAGTTGCGCCAATCATCGATTCGGTTGGGAGAGACTTTCAAGATCATCGAGTCCAACCTTGCTTTTCTCCGCAACAAAAAGTCTTTTTTTTCTAATGTTTTCCTTCTCTTTTTCCTTGTTTTCCCCTTTCCCCCTGCAGACCTCAGCGCTCCCAACCAGGTCGGTGTAAGGGGTCGTGTTGGACGTTCCCCTTTTCTCTCCCCTCATCAAAAAACCACCAAAAAAAAAAATCATCAAAAATCACAAAGGAAAATAACCCTAAAAAAAAAATAATCACTTAGGAAAGTCAACCCAAAATTTGGGAGCCCATATTTATATTTAGGAGCCTGTGTTAGTTGCGTAGCCCGGCCCTGCGCAGTGCATGGTGGGAAATTCCAGCAGCAAACAGCAAAGACCAAAATAATAAAATAGTGAATTTTTAATTTATTTTTAAAAAAAAAAAACAACAAAAGACAAACCCTCAGTTTCTGAACGTTTGGAAAAGGAGACCCCACTCAGCTCTCCAACCCAAAGCCCCAAATTGTCAGGAGCATCAGGCAGATTAGGGCAGAGATGGACACACCAGAGGTCATTAATTGATTAATAAATAATTATATAATTATTAATTGATCATGTAATTAATGCTTATTTAATTATTTTAAAATTAGTAATTAATTAT
>NW_009737684.1:0-2896 GCF_000703405.1 Apaloderma vittatum | reverse complement strand
CCTCTCGCCTCAACCGCGCCCAACGAACCAGAAAAACAACCGCTCCTGCCGCTGTCCGCGCAAGCGGAAGGAGTCAGCCGCTATGGCCGCTTTTATATATATGCACCTTTTAGCTGTAAGCAGGTAAAAGCATATAGACACCTTCAGGGGTAGTGCAGCAGAAGCTTACTTAGCTATGAAAAAAAAATTAAGGCATCAGGTACAAAATGCTTCTTTTGCAAGTCCTCTACAGAACTTCTCTGGAAGCTTAACATTATCTCTTAAAAGTTAAGCCCTGTTCGTTTATCACCTGTTGACAGAACAGTTATTAGGTCGTAAAGAAAACACCTCAAAGGGAGGCTTTTACGGAAGTCAGCCTGTCTCCTGCTTCTCCATGCTTGGGAGCTTAAGTCCATTGACAGAGCTTTGTCTTTGTAATATAAACACGTTTCAGAGCGTGTAAAATCCCAATAAGCCCCGCTGAAGATGTCGGTCCATTTGCGAATCTCACCGCTGGCTGTGTTCTGCAGCCCACAAACCTGCACGTAAGCTTCCTCGAAAAACATCTGCTCTGTCCTGGTCTGCCAGAGCACAGACAGCTGCTACATCCTAGAGGCACAAAGAAAAAGCCACAAAAGGTCATACGCAGACTGTTGAAGAATTTCAGGAGTTGGGCTTCACAGTCTGTTAACGAGCTGGGAACCCAGCAGATTAACCAGAGTTCAGGAAAGCACAGCTGGGGCTCCTCTTCACAGCACTAACTGGCTGCAGTATTGCTTGCCATAAGAAAAGTATACCATGCTGTCATATATTGCAGTTATCACAATGTTCTTCTCTATCTGCCATTTGCCACTTTTATCCCATGTTTCAGCAGGTGACAACCCTACCAGGCTGCTGACCGGCTCTTTATCCCCAATTAAAAAAAGTACAAAAATATTTAAGTTTACGGAAGTCCCTGCATAAAACAGGTTTTTGCATACCAACCCAGGATTTCTGCTCCATGGCAGGTATAGCACCGATTCTCGTAGGAGGGGATTTGCACAGAGTCCCCAGCCCAGGGACCTGCAGATGTGTAAGAAAAGCTGCAGAATGAACTTCAGACAAGACAGCAGCTGCCCACAGAAGAGACACTTTTTGTCAGGCTAAAGGATCAGGGTGTTTTCTACAGGAGACTTGTGCTTTAAGGTCACTGCGTTCTCAATTCAGTAACAATAAATAAACTCATAGAGAGCAAAGAGACTTCATCACCTGAAATGCCTTGATGAATCTGCAAAAGAGCAGGAGCTGGAGGATCGACGAGACCGTCCCTATAAGGATGCCAAGCTCTGACAGCAGCGCTGCTCATTTCCCCAGAGACTGAACTCCTGTTTCATTTCTGCTAAGTGGCTGGATTGGTAAACATTTAAACTCAAGACTTCACCACCACCTAAAAGAAATACATAGATGATGCTACATTTCGTGTTCCTAGGGTATGATGTCAACTGGATTTGAAAATAAATGGTATTAGCAGCTATGTGTATGATCTCTCCAAAAGCTGTCCCTTAGCAATCTAACAAAACTAGTGATTTCAAACAACTTTTTGATCCCTTCATGTGACAGCTAAAAAGCAGCATCCACAGCTTTTCCAGTGAGTGCTCAGGCAGAAGGCATGCCAGCTCAGGAGACACCTTTTGTTTTGTGTGCTTTGAAGAAAGGTACAGGACTGAAAAAATCTCTGTTCTCTGTGTGCCCAGAGCTCGCTTGTCCCAAAGCCACACTGCCCACAGCAGGATCCTTGCAAACAGAGCGATGAGCACAGATCTGATGGGGACCAATACTTCAGTCGCAACGTAAAACACAAGCTTGAAACACCTGCCACATATAGAATCATAGAACCATAGAACAGTTTCAGCTGGCAGAGACCTTGAAGATCATCGAGTCCAGCCTTTGTCCCAGCCCTATCAATCTACTAAACTATGTCCACCAACGCAACATCTAGTTGTCTCTCAGACACTTCCAGGGACAGTGACTCAACCACCTCCCTGGGCAGCCTGCTCCAATGGCTGACAACCCTTTCAGTAAAGAAATTTTAACTAATATCTAACCTGAACCTCCCCTGGTGCAATTTAAATCCATTTCCCTTCGTCCTGTCTCTCTCCAGTGCACCCTCAGTAAGTTTGCAGATGACACCAAGCTGGGTGAAAGTGTCGATCTGCTTGAGGGTAGGGAGGCTCTCCAGAGGGATCTGGACAGGCTGGATCGCTGAGCCAAGGCCAACTCAATGAAATTCAATAAGGCCAAATGCCGGGTCCTGCACTTCAGCCACAACAACCCCCAGCAGCACTGCAGGCTTGGGCAGGACTAGCTGGAGAGCTGCCAGGCAGAGAGGGATTTGGGAGTGTTAATAAATGGCCGGCTGAACATGAGCCAGCAGTGTGCCCAGGTGGCCAAGAAGGCAAACGGCATCCTGGCCCAGATCAGGAATGGTGTAGTGAGCAGGAGCAGGGAAGTGATCATGCCCTTGTACTTGGCTTTGGTGAGGCCTCACCTCGAGTGCGCCAGTTTTGGCCCCCTCACTACAAGAGGGACACGAGGTGCTGGAGAGGGTACAGAGCTGGCTGCCAAGCTGGGAAAGGTCTTAGAACACAAGTTGTATGAGGAAAGGCTGAGGGATCTGGGGCTGTTTAGCCTAGAGAAGAGGAGATTGAGGGGACACCTCATCGCTTTCTGTAACTACGTGAAGGGAGGTTGTAGAGAGGTGAGAGTTGGTCTGTTCTCCTTAGTGGAGAGTAGCAGCATTTCATTATTTTCACTAGACACACAGCAAGAAGGGCACCATTGGCACATTCTTGATTTCCCACTTTACATTACTAAAAGTTTTGGGCTCCCCAGTTGGGGCTCTTTCTGTTTGCCTGGTGGGATCTGTTGCTGGCTGCAG
>NW_009737683.1:266-2593 GCF_000703405.1 Apaloderma vittatum | reverse complement strand
GGCCCCGCACAGGTAGATGCCGGAGCCAGAAGCCTCCAGATGCCTGGACACTGCTGGCGAGGGAGGGAGGGAGCACAGGAAAGTCTCCGTCACCCCCCTGCACATACCTCTCCGGGGTGTTGTTATAGACGGCGGTTATCTAAAGGGCAGAGTCACGAGTACATACTCACCTGATTTTTTAAACATTTTGCTCGGGGCAAGATGTGAGAGAAACATCTTACGCCTGCGAGTGCATTCCTTCCTCCCGAGTATCTCTCGCTGGGAAGGGGACCCTGACGCCCCAGGGTGCAGGTCTCCTGGGGCGTTTCCCTCGGTTCCGCTGAATTCGCATTGCGACAAGAGAAGACACAGTCCATCTGGCGCTGGCTTCCAGCATCTCCTGCGAAGCTGGACCCCTGCATTTCTGAAGTGTCACGGAGCAAAGATGTTAAAGACTGTAAAAGGAACCAAAAAGGCGGGTAGACTAAGGTTTTGCTGCTGGCCAGCCGGGGGAATGCTCTTAGAGACCTTGATACTGCAGTGGTTTAACTTTATAACTGGGAAAGTAAATGCACTCACGTACATAAAGTTTGCAGATTGGGTGTAAAACAGCGCACGGCAAGTCTTCCCTGGCGTCCATAACTCCAGGCATTTCAGTGTCCCTGTGTCTCCCCAAAGCCACATCACTTCCTTTGCTCAAAGATATAGAAGTACGCTCTAACCTTCATCTTCCAAAACCATATAAATTGCAATTTATTTGAATCGATTAAGCAAATCAAACACATTTATTATATAAAAAAATGCACCCAAGTTGAGTCATAAACATTGTTTGTCACCTTCTTATGTACATAAAGAAGGCAGGCATTCCCTACAGTCTCCAGAGAAGGAGACTCCACAACCTCTCTAAGCAGCCTATTCCAGGGCTGTGTCACCTTCACAGTGAAAAAGTTTTTTCCTAATGCATTTGTGGAAGCTCCTGTGCTCCAGCTTGCATCCATTGGCCCCCTGTTCTATCATTGGACATCACCGAGAAGAGTCTAGCTTCGTCCTCCTGACACCCTAATGATGTGGGGGTGGAGGGATGGAGACATCATGTGGCTCGTCCAAGGTCCCACCCACTTCCTCCGCGCTCTAAAAGGGAGCGGTGGAGCGCAGCTCGGCAGTGGTTACTTGAGACACACAAAGGAGCTCTCTCTCCTCAGGAAACCCTGCAAGTTCGGATCGCTACTACAAGAACATTTGTCTCAGTGGATTATCCTCACTGTCAGGTAAGAACTACTTTTTTTCCTCCCTCAATAATAAAAAAAAAAAGCAGGGGAGGTGGAAAGGAAGTAAAAATCTACTAAATGTGGACTGTTTTGAAGAGCTTGGAGTTACGCTGCAGAGTCTTGCACTGGCTTTTGGCATCAGCTGTAGTTTACAATGTAAGATCCAGAACTAGCTGGCTCTGCGTGTGAAGTGGGAAGATGAGCTATCAGGGGATAAACTTCCAGGCAGCAAAACACTTGCTTGAGTTTGGAAATGGTGCGCCTGATAGCCAGCTCTCTAATCTCGTGGGTTTGCTAAATCCTAGTGCAAGCTGCTGGGGGTATTCTGGAAGTCCTGCTGGTTTTCAGCCGCCTCTGCAAGTAAAACTCTCGGCAAACTTAAACTTTGGAGGCTCTGTTATTTACTCGGTGATAAGTTGCTGAGCAAATATTAGCTTCTGGTTCATATCGCACACAAAGTCCCCGGTAGCCTGGGGGCTCTCCGGGGGAAGGGAGCTCTCTGGAATCATCAGAAATAAAGGACAGACCTTACTTGACTTTTATTAGCAACCGTGCTCACAGTTTCTCTCTTTTCCCTTCACCAGGAGCCCAGCCAGAATGAAACTAGTTCACATAGCCCTGCTCTATCTCGGCTCCGTGACCTTCTTCGGGGTGGATGCTGCTGCAAGGGTGGACGTAGCGACAGAGTTCAAAAGAAAGTGAGTATCGGAGCGCGCCGTCCTGCCAGCGCCCAGCCCCGCTCGGGGAGCTGCGGAGCCTCCGCGACGGCTCCGGCTGGGATCAGAGGGACTGGATTCTCTCCGGGAATTGCACCGCTCCTTAAAGGCCTCGTGCCCTTTCAGGAAACATACCAAAAAAACCCACCCCAAACCCACAACAACAACAACAAAAAACCCCACACAAAAAAAAAACCCACCAAAAACAATCTCGGCGCTGGCAAAGATTACTGCCCCTCAAATCTATTTGGTTTGGCTCCCGCCTTGCAGGCTTGTGCTAACAAGCTGTCCTCTTCCCTTGTGCTCCTTTCAGATGGACGAAATGGACACTTAGCCCAGACAAGCGGGACGTGAAGCCCTCGGG
>NW_009737683.1:0-202 GCF_000703405.1 Apaloderma vittatum | reverse complement strand
AGTCGCGCATCCCAGGTAAATCCCAGCCTCTTCTGGGCGCGGGCACTTGGTCGAGGCACTGGAAAGCTTCAGGGTCCACTCGTTTTCGGGTGTTTAGGCTTATTCTCGCTAACGATCCCCCAAGCCCCGGAGACAGGTCCTGCCCGGGCTGCACATCGCGCTGAAAGCAGCCTCCCGCCTCCCTTTGCCCGCGCTCCTCAGC
>NW_009737682.1:575-11243 GCF_000703405.1 Apaloderma vittatum | reverse complement strand
TCAGGAGCAGTGTGGCCAGCAGGAGCAGGGCGATCATTGTGCCCCTGTGCTCAGCCCTGGGGAGGCCTCCCCTGGAGCCCTGGGTGCAGGTCTGTGCCCTCACTGCAAGAGAGATCTGGAGGGGCGTCTGGAGCTGAACTCTGACTGCTCTTTGGGCCAACAGGAGAAAGGGAAGTGGGAACTTTCAGTGAGAAAATTCAGAACAATCACACGGATACACTGAGCGATGTCTGACTTCAGCTGCCCTCTCTACAAGTAGCTGACAGGCAGCTGTAGTGAGACGGGTGTTGGCCTCTTCTCCCCAGTGAACAGCCATAGGACAGGAGGGAACGGGTTCAAGTTGCGCCAGGGGAAGTTTAGATTGGATATTAGGAAAAACTTCTTCACGGAAAGGGTGGTGAAGCACTGGAATGGGTTGCCGAATGAGGTGGTGGAGTCACCATCCCTGGACATGTTTAAAAAATGGTCGGATGTGGCACTTCGGGAGATGGTTTAGTGTTAAGGTGGTGTCAGGCTGTAGGTTGGACTTGATCTGAAAGGCTCTTTGCAACCTTTATGATTCTATGATTCTAGGACCTGACATCCTCAAGTTTGCAGCCTGGCGCTCTAGAGGGGAGGGGATTATGTCCTGTCTGAAATACTTAAAGTAGCAACTCTAATCTGGGGTGGAAAAGATAATCCTCTACAGGTTTGTAGTAACTCTTAATAAAAACTCTACAGTGGAGGAAGAAAGCACTTGTGCTTTTCGTTAGGAACATAGGGCCATTAAACATTAGAAGATGGCCTGTGTGTGCTGAATTGTCCTTTTTGCACGGATGTAGCTGATGC
This sequence comes from Apaloderma vittatum, assembly GCF_000703405.1. NCBI lineage: Eukaryota > Metazoa > Chordata > Aves > Trogoniformes > Trogonidae > Apaloderma > Apaloderma vittatum. The sequence goes on along the minus strand of NW_009737682.1, from coordinate 10,415 downwards.
TGTGCAAATCCTGCTTGTGTAAAGGTGCTGGACTAGCACATGGTGTCCCAGTGAGCTATCGAGGCACCTGCCTGTATCAGTATGGGAAATAAAATTCTCACCCTGTTGCAAAACACAAATCTGTAACTTGTGTACATGTAGAGCTTGTGTTTGAGCCTTGTGTCCGTTTTGAGATGATTAAGAAGGAAAGGCAGTGTTTTCTACTAGAAAATACTCTCAGCTGAAGAGGTTAATTCTGGGTACTTGCTTTGTGCTGAAGCTGTATCTGTATCTGTTGTCGGTGTCCTGGTGACTTTTAGTTAAGTAGCGGTAAATCAGCCTGATGTAATGCAAATATTGTAAAACAGTGTACTTAATTCCCTTGTTAGGGAATGCTGCAACAAGAAGAAAGGTTTTAATACCCACTTTGAAGCATCTTCTGTATGTTTTATGCAAAAATAGTATGGCCCTGAGTGAATGCATGCCTGCCTAAGGTATGTGAATCCTGTAGGTGATAAACTGCAAAGAGCAAACTTTGAGAGTAATGTATATTCATTTTCCCCCTACCTCCTGTTGTTTTTCTCATGCAACAATTGCAGCTAAAAGAGGCATGAAAACTTCAAGCTGTTAGTGACTACGTGATATTACAAGCTTTGCTCTCTCCTGTGCTATGTGTATTTCTGTATTTGGCAAGTTCTGTGATTAAGAAATAAAACGGAATTTTTCACTCCATTGTATTTGCTAACAACACAAGGTATGGCATTCAGATAGAGCTGATGCGTTGCACTTTTCAACTGTTGGGATTTAGCATGCAATCCAAAAGGCTTTGTATTTTTGTCTGTTTTGCTCTTAAACAAAGTGGGAAGGAAGGAGGTGATGGAGAAGGTGATTCTCTATCCAATTTCCTTTTCCTTCTGTCTTTAGAAGGTTTGTAATAATACTACTGTGTACATGCAAATGATGTTAATCAGGAGATTTTAGTATCAGCTTTGTCAACGTTTACATTCACTTTACACATTGAATTTGCATTTGAAAAGGGCTGTTATAATCAACATTTAAGGGATAACATAGTCAAATTTACATTTGATTGAGTAGAAATGTTAAGTAATTTTAGCTGAGCTGTTGCTAGGAAACAAGCCAATGTTTTTTTTGTTTTTTTTCCTTAATCCATACTGTCTATTTAATTGGCAATTCGTCTGGTAATACAAGAACACCAACACTCAAACAGTATAACTAATCTCTTTGCTACATTTCTGAATGCATAGTTTTCCTGCTCATCAGAACTTAAGGTGAAGTTTTGGAGAAATATGCTTGTAAATTTTTGTAATGCTTATCCATGATTATTTTTTGTCAGTGTGACCATGGGTAGGGTCAGCTGTTCGACTTGTTTAAAAAAAATCAATTCTGGATGTTTTTATGATAAGCTATCTTTTTGTAAGTATACTAATGAATTTCTTTTTATTTTTTGTGGTCGACGTTTATAATGTTAGTCACCGTTCAAAAAGCATCACGCAGCTGCCCAAGAATTCAGCTGAGTTTTATGTATTGACTCCTTAGGGTTGGTGTTTTTGTCCTTATCCTGAGTGATCATTTTGATAACTGCATTATTTTCGTTCAAGTGGGCAAAATGAATTGTAGCTACAAAAGGAAATCTTTTGATTCCGGGTGTGCTCTGGCTGTTGGTTGTGTATCTCTTGGAACTTGCAGGAGGACTCCACAGCTTGGCACTTCGCAGCAGTGTTCATCTGGCAAAAATGCTAATTAAAGGGAAGAATAGTTCCTATTCATATCAGTCCCAAAGCATTTCAAGTGCATTATCTGTGTGGTGCATATAAATGTGGCTATCCCCTGAAACTTGTTACAAGGCAGTTGAAGGAATGTGGCTCCTCACAAGGCCAAATAGAGACTCCCTGACTTCCTCACGCCGCCTCCAAACCAGAGAATACAATTTTGCTGTAGATACACTTTCCTCCTTGCTTTGTGTACCCCAAAGCTTTATACAAGATGGTCAGTCAGAGGGGCTGGTGGTATGGGGACCCTGTTGGCAAAGATAGCAGCTGTTATTCACACACCAATAGTTCATGAGCATCCCTGGGCACCCAAATTCTCCAGACCCGAGAAGAGGGCTGGCCTGACGTTATCCCTCTTTAATCCCTTCCAAAAGCAGTGGTAATTCTTACATTTACACCTTCATGATCAAGTGAAGCGTGCAGATGGGTTTCTACCCTGTGTGCCAAACTAACAGGATTTAAATCTTTGTGTGATGTGTAAACCTTGCGGCTTTCTGGCGGGGGCGAGGAGCGCTGCTGGCTATAATCGTATTGACAGGGGTTTGGGGGCTACTATTAGTGTAACGCTGCGTAAACTGCACGAGCATTCCAGATCCAAGCTGCAGGAAAGACTGCGGATTCCTTATATTTTTATGGTCTCCCGGCGGTATGGGCTGCATTCCTCAGATTCTCAGTAATCCATGCATGTGCAAAATATTCATTATAAAATCTGATCAGGCAGGGCCTACCGTCGCAGTGGAGCAATGTGAGTTTCCTTCAACTCTTGGCACCTGGAAAATACCGACCAAAATATCGTTTTCTTGCTACTCATTTTATTTGTCTTTTAAAAATTAAAATAAAAAATTGGTCTTCATGGTGCAGTGTGGTTGGAAAGAAAGCTCAGGCAGATAATTCTCATTTTCACACTCCTGATTTTCACATGTTAGTAACTGCACAAATGCAGTTCTTCAGGGGTTTTCAGAGCATCTGATTCCAGGGAGAAAGGTGCGTGAGCTACATGGCTTGAGCCCCACTACAGAGCAACCGAGAACTGCATTTGTGGAGGGAACATGGATTAACTTGGTGAAAGAAGGTGGAGAAAGAGCAAAGGAGGATTGTATCTGCATGTCAATCAACAGGATTCTTGTTCATACAACAGGAAGAACAAAATCCCCTGCTTACATGTAGCAAAGCCTAGTAACTTTAAATAGCGAGGAGAACTTAGATGTTCTACCCAGCTTTTTAAGCAGGCTACCTTGTAACATGCTCAGGCTGAGTACAGAAAACTGAGGAAATTTGAATGGAGTATTGAAAACTTCACTGTGGATGGTGGGGTGTAGCACGGATACATGTGTGTGCACGCGTGGATGGGAGCTTTTGTGTCTCACTCAGGCCTCCTCTCTCTTCAACACATAACTTCATTAGCCTTCTCAGTAGAAAATCTTGGTGGAGACAGAATGCACTCAGAAATCTCAACTGCATGTCCATAAAACATTCTGTAAATGATTATCCTCATGTCAAAATCACCTTTTGGTTTTTTTGCACTGAAGCCTTACAGCCTTAAGGTATGGACAGGGTCTCAGGTGGGATCACTCAGCAAAGCCGTCTGGTAGTTCTGCTGAAGTATGACTCTAAGTGACTGTTGCTTTCCAAGAAACTTTAATGGCTTCCACTGCTCCCACGTTTTATGTAATATGTTCAAATAGCAGGTACTGGCCATTGATATTGCCTCTGTGTTACACAGTGCAAGATCACAGTGTACTGCTAGCTTGTGCTAAGTGGATGCTTACAACTCATTTTATCCACTTCTTTTTCCCACTCTAGAACAGTAAATGCAGTACAGAACGGACGTGTGTTTTTGTTTTTTTCTTGAACAGTATTGTACTGGAGACTAAGACTGTCTGATTTTACAGGCATGAAGATGCACCAAAAATGTTGATTAATTCTGCATGCTGAACCTTTATTCTGGGTGCTGAACTGAATTTTTTTGCATACTTGAAATTATCTGTTTCCCCACCCCTTTTCTGGGAAGGGGGAAGACGAATGCACAAATGCACCTTGTGTTACACTCCTCTCCTTTAGAAAGGTTTATTGCCCTATCGGTCTCTTTAAGTAGGTGAACTTATTGTTCACCTCTTAATTTTCATTATTAGTAATAAAATACCTCTGTTCAATTTTTTTTTTCTTTTTGTTAATTGACCTTAGTACTGTCTCAGAACCTCTTCATAGTTCTTTTCCTGGGTATACAGCAGTGCTTACTCACCCGGGACTTGGTAGGTGTTCTTAGTTGTGCTGATCCTGCAGCGGTTTACTGGCTGTATGTTATTAGATGTGTGTAGAGCCGTTCATTTCACTACTTGCTGCTTTGTCTTAGCTTCAAAGAACTCTCCTTGTTATTCATCTGCCTTGCCAATTAGCTTCCATTGCAGTAGTTATTACTGAGGTTGCTTGCTGTCAAGTGATGCTAATGGTAACGCTTTCTTCCTGTGCTTAGTGCATAGTTGTTGTCATTGTGTTCAATCTGAGGCGTTTGCACCTCCTTCATGAGCGTTTCCAGTAATGGTACTGGTGCCAGCTGCTGGCAGGTAGAAGTTTGCATGATTTTATTAGTGAGGCTAATCTTTCTGTGGGTACTCTTCTGCAGAAGGAGAAAAAAAAAAAAAAGACAGCAGCAGTGGACAGTCAAAGGGGACTCCTAATACAACTAAAAAAATACTAGAGTCTTGAATTTTATTGCAATACGCAGGTTTTTAAGAGTAGTGACTTACTGAAATTATTATAACAGTGCTTTAAATGTTTTTGAATTTTCTTTTTTTTTTTTGCGAATACAGTCTTTGTACTTCATCAGTGTATTCCTTTGTGTTAAACCTCTTCACAGGAGGTAAGCATGATTGCATAGCTGTAAAAGCAGATTTTCATCCTTCTTCGTGATAGAATAATTAATTATTAACAGCAATTTAAATATGTCATGGAACTGTGTACAACTTGAGATAGCCAGCATATTTTATTTGAATGGCTGCAACATAGATAGTATAGTCTAACATGAAAGTGAAAGGATTTCCAACTACCCTCCCCCAAAATATTGCAGCTTAATGGGCACAAAAGGCTGTCTACCCTTCCTAACTCTAATGCAGCAGCATCTATATTTCCATTTGAAACAGAAGTCTGTAAAATTCAGTCTCATGGATCTTTCTGTGCACCCTGAAGTAAAAGAGAAAACTTTAAATCTCGGTAAAGTTTGTAGCTGACTCTTGGTCAGAGCTGACCTCTCCAAAGCTCTCATGTACACTGTCAATATTACAGGCAGGTTGTGTTTGACCAAGGTCTTCAATTTATAGAAGAGGACGAAGGCTGAATATTGAAGGTAGGCTGCATTATAATGATGAAATTCCAAGTGTGGTTGATATGAGAAGTAAATTATATCAGTTCCAGTGATGTTCAGTTGATAGTTTTTAATAATCTGCTTGGGCTTGTTGTGACTGTGCAGCTTCTTCCTTAGAAGGCAGCCCAAGTTCTTGAAAATGGTTGATAATTTGTAGGTAGGTAGTGAGAATAGGCTCAAAAAAGGAGAGAGGAGGGGACAGAAAGAGGAGTTTTTTGTTCTGTCTTTCTTTCTGATGTCACAAAATACTGTTCATTGTGTGATTGCTGTACTCAAACATTGATGTTTATTTGGTTTTGGCTCCATAACAATTCTTAAAATTCTATAAAACTTAATTTTTCCAGCTTCATTCAAAAGTGTATTTTGCCAACTTATGTTTTAATGCATAGACATGTGTATGTTTGTTATGACATAACATTAAGTCAGCATTGTTATATTTGTTTCTCTGTAGGAGCTCCAATTATAATTGGAACTTCTTTTATTAGAAGAACAAAGAGGTTGAGTTGGTTGCTGAACTTGATCTTGCTAAATCATTACTTATGTCATTCTCTTGCTGTATTGCCAAGGGAGTGATTTTGGCACCCTGGTATGAAAGTTATTATTTAACAGTATTTTTATATCCATTTTCTGTATGAGGCTGTCTGAAGGCAAACTGTAAAGGTGAAACACTCCATAATGTGTGTGTGTAAGGGAGATAGAATTGTATTTTCATACCCATGTTGCCAAAAAGATAGCCTTTTCAATTACCTCCTGTTTTGGGAGCTCTGGCTGCTCTCACATGCAGAAGGCTACTACTGCCTTCTCCCACCACTGTGTTGGTGGAGAGGACCAGGTCCCTGTGCCTCCAGCCTCGCTGATGCACTTGTGTTGCACCGTTGGTCGTGAAAGGATGGCGGAAATGGGACTTGGGAGAGTGAACGGCAAACCACAGCTCATTCACTGCTTGTATACACCTACAAGTGCATTCGGTACTGCCCGGGGCTTGAGGGAGGCACTTGATGACTCTGTGCTGGAGGCCCTCCTATAGTGTCCAGGTGACAATGACAGTCACTTGAGGAGCGGAAGGTTTGTTTGCACCCTGGGGTAGGTGTAGTCCAGGAGCTCGTCTTGTGTACAGCCTTCTGGATTCTGGACCGGCTGCTCCCTGTGTTTCATTGCATACCTCTGTGCTAAGAGGTTGTTTAATGTTTTTCCTCCGGTCTTGGCTGTGGAAATGAACTGGACCCCAGCACTGTGTCTGACATGATCTCGGGAATGTACTGCCTCGCCTTTCTAACGCTCGGTTAGTGTGATGGTGAGTCAGGGTTTTCTGCTCCCTCTAACCTGGTTTCACATGCTTTGGCTGGTATATGGAGATCACTTTTCTTGGGTCTTTTTATTCCCCCCCAGAATTATTGTTGAATTAATTTTCTTCATAGTTGTAACTTCTCTTAGAATGTTATGATTGGACTTCATTCATGACGTGTGGAGGTTCAGGCAGATGGAGTGGCATGCCCACTTCAACAGCATAATGGACAAAGCGAAAAAGGACGTGGGACCACAATTTTCCGTTTCATTTCCATGGTAGAGTAGAGAATTCTCATGTTGTTCTTCCTTAGCAACTGTGTATTGATGTATGGCTGTTCTGGATAGCCCACAGGCTGCAGCAGCAGCTGTAAGTCGCTGCCTTTGATGCTGTGCCACAGACATGGGATTCTGCCAGAAAGCCCAACCAAGCTCTCTGCATTCTGCGCTGCTCTTTCTGGGCCCAGCACAGAACGAACATCACGTATATCGAACCAACTCCTTGTGTGCCTCCTGCATGAACTGGAAAAGAGGATACCTGAAATAGTTGGCCTTGGAGCTGGCACAATTCTGGTGTCAATGGAATTTCAGCTATTCAGTTGTCCAGACTCCTTCCATCTCCAGTCCAGTAGAAAAACTCAAACAGCTCTCACTTTGAAGTCTAATTCTTATGTATGTGGATATTTAGGGACACCCTGGTCTCAGATGTGTAGGAATTTTCTGAGTTGGCGCCATCACTTTCTGGACCACAACTGGCCACCCTCCTTGGGTTCGTTTTCAAATGTTTAAGGATTTGCTAAACTGGGTCATGTGTATGAACTCCCTATGAAGTAGAGCTAGCTGGGGCCTCAGCCTTCAAAGTCCTGTCAAGGTATCCCCTCTTGTACTTGATGATATTTACTTCTGGACTAACTCTCAAAAAAAATCTACTTGAGCCCAGAAGAAAGCCACCAGCCCATTCTGAAAGATTAGCCATGTATCCCAAAGTGGCACATAAAGCTTGTCTGCCAAAAGAGTGCACCCAGGAAGCTAGTGGAGGATCTTGCCAGCCTGCATCCTCTCTCCCAACCCACGTTTCTGCACCTTGTCTGGGCCAGACCTCTGTAACCTTTGGGTCTTTGGCACAGATACCACTTCTAACGCCTTCAAGGCTGATAGCATCCAAGGTTTTAGAGCCAGGATGACGTCTCTCTTGGTTTCTTGCTGCCTCTGGGAACCAACTTCTGGATCTTCTGAAGGCAAGAAAATTATCTGCTAAGCTGGTGTGTCTGGAAAGGGACAGCGAAACCCTAAGGCGCTTATTATGAGATTGGGAACCTGAGAGGGTTGGCTGCACGCCCTGTTGTCTGGTGTTGGGCAGTGCATCAGCTGCCTCTGCTGTAAGCTGTCCCCACTGGATCATTATAGATTATTAAGATCACTCAGTCCTTCAGGCTGGAAGAGACCTTGGGAACTCATGTAGTCCAACCCCCTCGAAGGGAACACCGAGTTCAGGGGAGGTTATTGTGGTGTATTCAAACTTAAGCAGCTGCCTAAATTGGCTGAGATAATATTTTTACTGTATTATATCTCTTGCCTTAATGTATCCGTCAGACCTCTTGGTGTCTGTGCCTGGGGCTACCAGTTTCTGCTGGTTCTGAAGGCAAAAGCAAAATCTCAGGCCCAAGGAGTTCCCGTACTTTGAGGCCAGCCTCTTCAGATCTTGTCCTAAGCTGCGCAGTGTTCTTCAGACTCCTGGTGACCTGGCACAAAACGTCCTGCCTGCTTGCTCTGGCAAATAAAGTTCATGCAATACAGCAACACCTGCAGTTTCCTAAGGGTTACTTACTTGAACAGACTTTACGTTTAGGCTGAGTGGATCTCAGTTTTGTTGGTGTCTGTGGTACCCGTGGCAGTCCCGAAAGCAACCAGAAGTGCATTGCCTTCTCTGGTTCCCACTGCACCTGCAGACGGGGTTATCAAGGTGAAATGTCATCTGGGCTGTCTTTACCATCTCAGACAGGCTGCCTGTGTATGGAACTGGGCTGCTGCTGAGCTCCAAGTGTTACGCAGTAGCACGGGGTTTCCAATAAAAGTGGGGTATCCCTCAGTAATTTACTGTGACAGATAGCAAAGGGAATATAGATTTTTATTATGTTTTTCTTTTTTAATTTTAATATATAAATAGAGCCAGAAAATACTTGGGTTCTGAGTTACTGCTCTGGTTTGTTCAAACGTCCTGTAACACACAAAACCAACTGGATGGGTCAGTGTTGCTGCCACTCACATAGAGTAGGGAAAATGAGAAGAGTTGCAAAACTGTGTAAGTGGGCTGGAGCAGAGCGAACTACAGCAGGTCCATCAGTGCTCTGACTTTGTTGCTACTTTTATTCTGATTGTTCTGCACTCATCTGGGTTGTCATTGAGAAAAGTCACTGCAAATTGCACCTAAACATCAATGCCCTGCTTTTCAGTGTGGCTTGGTCGTAATACAAATGCCCAGCAAAGTAACCATGAGGCACCCAGTGTAAACCACTTACTGAAGCAGAGCTGGCCTGATCCTCTCTAGAATTATGATGACACTACTGAAAAGTGAGGAACTTCTTCAAATTATTGTGGGGATCTGAAGCCCACTCAGGCTGTTTTCTCCATTCTTTTCTTATTACTTTCCATTGTTCTTTTCTGACCCTCAGTGCCCGGTGAGTAGCATGCAAAGCTGTGAGCCCAGCTGTGCTGGAAACAACATTTCAGTGCAGTTGTGGCACCTGTCATTCCTAGGTGTGAAAAAATGCAGGCCCCCTTCAATGTGGGGTGGTGCCTTCCTGCTTCTGTACCTGCCCTCTCTATCAGTGAGATGTTTAAATCTTTTAAATTCAGTGTAACACGAACTCATCTTCACAGCTTCTATTATTTAGCCTGCACTGATCCATAGCTGCATTCTCTCCCTGCAGCATGTGGTGCCAAAGCTGCCGCTTGACGCTTTGTTGGCAGCATCTGAACTTTTTTTGGGAGGTGGGGAAGGAGGATGGAGGTGAAGCCTTATGACAGCAAAACATGCGTAAAACAGATGGTTTTATCGAGGAAGAAGCTTGTCTGCCTGTGTCTGCTCCTGACGTAAGTGGTCTGACACAGTGAATTAGTAGGGTGCTGAACTAAAACTAAAATGTTGTGGCAGCAAACTGATGTTCTTGTGGACAACATCTTTGTGTTCGGTTTCCTCCAGAGAGGTACAAAAGGGTACGGCTCCCCTCTGGACCCTGTGTGTGCCCATGCGCGTGGCTGTGCCCAGCTTCCTCTCTGCAGAGATTGAGCTGGATGGTTTTCATGGAATCACAGAATCATAGAATGGCCTAGGCTGGAAGGGACCTTAGAGATCATCTAATCCAACCTCCCTGTCATAGGCAGGGGCGCTTCTCAACTAGATCAGGCTACTCAAGGCTCCGTCCA
>NW_009737682.1:0-212 GCF_000703405.1 Apaloderma vittatum | reverse complement strand
GTGGGGACACCAGAACTGGACGCAGTATTCGAGGTGGGGTCTCACCAGAGCAGAGTAAAGGGGGAGAATCACCTCTCGAGGTTTTGGATCAGAAGTACTTGGCTCCCATCTCTTTGATTCACTGCGTTATTACTTTTTGGCCTGAAATAGAGGCCACTGAGCTTTGTTTCCCCCCGCTGTTGCCAAAGCCTAGATCTCAGTGGTGTTCGGAG
>NW_009737681.1:0-7995 GCF_000703405.1 Apaloderma vittatum | reverse complement strand
TATTTATATTATTTTTTTAATATATATTTATTTATATACACGCACACGCTCCAACTAGTTTTTAGATATCAAGCAAGTTTAGATCAACAGCACCATTGCAGCGCTCAGACCCAAGTGAAGCGTGAAGGTACACAAACACACCCACGTTCCCAACTGAGATTCAGCCCACTCTTCTGTCTGTACGCTCCCCATCCGCAAGGCGCCGCCGTTATTCGGTCCACGGGCAGGGCTGCAATGAGGACAAGTAATAACGAAACACTAAACCACAGCCTCTCAGAGCTGGGGCAGCACTTCATCAAGCAGCACACGAAGACATATCGAGCCACCGCGGGATGACATCCAGCCATCATGCCGTGATGCTTTGTCAATACAACTCAAAAGCCGTTACCGCTAAACGCCCTGATACCCAACGCTCTCTTGCGTTGTGTCCTTTGCGGTGCCGGTTCTTTAGGACAGGGGATATCTGTCTTTCAGCTGAGCCGACCAAGAGGCAGGCAGCCAACGTGACAGGACCACTGTTTGCCCCTAACAGGAGGCCCACGGGACGTTTACATCTCCTCAGTCACAAGTCGACTGATTTTGTACAAACTGTCAAGCTAGAAAAGCTGAACTGTCAGGAAAATCAAGCCTCCCGTGGAAGCAAGGCAGGGTTTTCTGGGAGATGTAAGGTCTGGACCCAATCAGATGGGACAGCTGTGTAGAAAGAAGAGCTTTGGGATTGACAAGCATCCACAGGAAGACAGGAAAATCTTGGGCAGAAGGAACATGAGCGAGAGCCCCAGGGATGCAACTGAGGGCTCACACGAGAAGATGATGGTGAGGCCTTTCCTGGGAAGAGCAGCCTGCCCTGCCACGGTGGGAGACAGGACAGTGGCGTGGAGGCAGAGAGCTCTGGGAACACAACACCAGAGCAACGGAACAGAGAAAACACGCAGAGTACCCGGGCAGCAACCTGGAAGCATAAATGCACAGATGCAAAGAATTCAGCCCACAGAAACTGCAAACTGCAATGCTCCCACCCTGCAGATACGCATCCAGCTGCAGGTCGCTGGGGAAAACTGGAAGGGAAACATCGTTTACTTTCCCTCCCTCAGCCCCCTCTTCCACAATGCTCAGATGCTGTTTCCCCTCCTAGGAAGAGAAGGGAAAGAAACTACAATGCGACCTCCAAGTCCTTGCTGCCGTTCACTCCACACCTCTCCGCAGCCTTCGGAGCAGGGATCCAGCCCAGCCAAAGCCAGAAGGGAGTCGCCGTTGCGGCAGCTCTGGTCTCGATGACAGCTACATCCAACAGCCCTGCTTGGAGACCGCATGTGAGTTACCAGGTGACAAAAGCATTTCATTCCATTAGTTAGATATGTCAAACTATAGAACACAGTAATTGCCAAAAGATGCATGTGTCATCTACTCCACCAAGTTCAGTCACCGCTAAACCTCAAAAGTACGCTCTCATAGGCTTTCACTAAGTAATATGGGAACTTCAGGGCAAAAGGGTGGAAACTAACTCCATCGCACGTGTATCTACGACTCAGAAAGGCCTGGTCTTCCATTTTACCAAAGAGAATTTCTCAGGTTTGAGAGTCATGATTTCCAAAGCATCTCTAGAGCTACTAAAATAGCTATTGTTTCCAAAAAGCATAAACAACCACCTAGTTGAATGGCGTTACTTGCATCACATTTGGGTTATCTAGACCTTCGTTAAGTGCTTGGCTACTGCCTTGATGTGCTGTTGCCTGAGTCATACAGCAATTGATTTCTTCTATTCATCAGTAATGTTACCCACCAAGGAAGTTATTTTCCTCGTTTAGTCTGTAGACGACAAGAGCACTAATGAATTCCCCTCACCCGGTGGATCTCTGCACACAATTGACATCAAACAGGCAGTTTAAATAGTAACAAGTACTGACAGATCCCAGGGACCCACTTACACTGGGGGCAGGAAGCAACGACGTTTTAGATTTCCATCACATCCATGTCACCAGCTATTTACTCCTTTGCTCCTGAAACCAAATGATATTCTGTGGCAGCAAAGCCGCAGAAGCCAACAGCATTTCGACATTCCTAGAGCCCAGCTGATACCGGGAAAAATTCCATATACTCCACCAATATAAAAGCATGACTTTTTTCTATCCAAAAGTCTCGTGGTATATTTGTTAGTGCAATGCTCCCCGTACACGTGGCAAAGCACATATGTGCACACACGCAATTGCCATTATGTATTTCTCTCTTGAAGCGAGGATATCACATTAGCACGAATATTTACAAGACTCCAGTTTCATTTTCGGTCAACCCAGACAACTACATTATGACTTCTTCTATTTGTTCAGATCCCCATCTCACAGAACATCAAATAAGTGAACAAAACGAGCTGCCCTGGCTGGGTAGTTCTCAAATCTGCTTCAAGCCTATGTTGCAGTGCTGGTCCACAGCTTTCCTGACACAGTTTGTGTGCTTAACACTAAACATCTCCAATAAATACGTTCACAAACCAAACCAAAAAAGGGAATTTTGGAGAAAGAAACAGCTCCAGGCAGGAAAAGCGTTGCGGTATGACGAGAGGCTTTTTTTCAGTGATATCCTACTTTGAGCGTGCTCCTAACATACAACCACCGAGTACAGTCCGACCACCCCAATCCCACTTGGCGATTTTTAAGTCTGGGAACCCATTTTCTACTTCGAAAGCACGCACCAGCGTTCAAGTTTGGCTGTATGTGCTCAGGCACTAGTTTCCAAGGAAACCAGTGACTGCATAAGCATTGCGAAATGCAAGTCCTGTGCTCGCTGTTTGGCAAGTACACTGTAGCTATCTCCGTAACATAAACCCTCCCAGGTAAATGCTTTACCACTGTTTCTAGAAGACCTTAATACAATTTCAGACATTTAGGATGTCGGTATACACAGCATATATCCAAGCAATGTGCACACTCGCAACCAAACCACTTTCTGCGGATGCTGAGAGGAGGAGAAAGGAATTATTTGTGCTGGTTTAGGCTCTAGTGTAGCAAATACTTTTGTTTCTAGCAGCCCTTCAAAATAAAGACAAGCTACACAAAACACAAATGTCAGGGACTTCTCTGCCTGCACGTATTCCCCAGAACCGGCAAAACAGCAGCATCCCAATTTTCTGGCGTGTACTTTAAAACTACCCACCTACAGCATTCACTGAGTAAGAGAGATAAGAGGAAATAAGTTAATTCTGTAGAAAATGAATTTATGGAGCTGTATTACAATTTAAGAAATAGTCTCTATGCTAATGACCATCTTCATTTAAGTGTCATTAGCTTGCTTAAAGCTACCGTACTTGGCGAATAGCTTTGCTTTGCATATAACCACCATAAAAATTTTAATATAGTTTCTAAACCGAACTACCTTGCTTTAAAATCCAGCATATTTACACTACACTGCTAAAATTAATATCCACAAGCAGCAGAACTTCAGAGAAGTATGTGCTGCTTACTGCTACAAAGTAGAAGTAAATACAACTGAAATTGCAGCGACGTTTAATCTTGCCGTCACTCATCAAAGCAAGAATCAGGCAACAACAAAACAAATATGTGGCTTTAATAGTTTTGTCTGGTGTATTGTTCTTCACATTCCTTTGAACAAAACGCCTCTGGTCCTGAAGAGTTTACATACAGCATAAACATTACCTGAGTAAACAAGTGCACTTCAGAGAAGACCCAGAACGCTCCTTACCAAAAGAAAAAAAAAATCTTTGTCCTCTGCGTAACAGCTGAACACAACATACTCACTCCTTGCCACCACTAGAGTAAGCAAAGCCTCAGAAGGCTGAACCATACAAAGACCCAAACTACCAGCAATCTCGCGCTCGTCGCTTCAGAAGGCGCGAAGCGGCACAGACTCCAAGGCGCTATGCGCGCGCTTCTTGCGTCGTGGAAAGCCCCATCCACCAGCACCACCACTGCCAAGCTAGACCTGTCAAAACAGAGTAAAATAGCACTTGACTGACTCGCCTTCACCGCCACCCCTGCCACGCTGCATGTTAAGCCTTCTGTCAGGAAGCATATCATCCTTCACAATAAAACCCCATCCCTGAGAGGCACGAGCAGGCTCTCAGCCCTGCGGTGCGAGCACTAGCAAAGCGAGTCAGGGGTTTGGGGAGCCAAGAGGGGAGACGGCTCAGGAGGCAACTCTGCCAAGCTGCCTCGACCGGCTGTAGAGAGAAGTTCAGGACTGGGTTGCCAAGTAGGCAACAAGTCGCACATGTCCAGGTTCAGCTATAGGAGCAGCACATCCTTGAGAGCATCAACGAGTTTGTCCATGCGCATCAGCCAGCTGCAGCTAAACATAAAAAAATGTGTTAAGGGTTTGAGTGACTGCTAGAACAGCAGGAGAAAAGTCAATCTGTCCCCTCAACAGCTGCCAAGACGAGTGGAAAACCAGTCCATGGTGGCCTAGGGAAGATCATTCCACAAGGCAATGGTCTTGGCCACATCTCGGATTGGTGGGCATGCTGTTCTTTCTCATAGACCTTCTACCAGTGGAGAGATGCTGCCCCACCACCACTTGACACACATCAGTAAAGTCCCAAACCTAAACTCCTCGCCCCCTAAATCCTGCGCACTAAAAAAAAAATACCACTGACATTAATGGATAGCAGCAATTAATCAAGAATTAGTACATGCTTCCAAGCATATAAATACTTTTTCAGAACAACATCAAACTACATTCAGGGGGATTCAGTGTTATATCAGCACATAAAAGCGATTGCAGCAGCTAATTACTCTCAAGCAAATGATCAATGTGTTTCAACTGGTTGCTGGACACATCATCCTGAATTACATCTTGATACCAAAAAGGAAATTTAAGGTTGTGCCACTACGTGCGCCGCTGCCGACTGCTTTCAGCGCGACGTTTCCTTGAAGCGTGACACCAAAGCCAGAATGTAACGGTTTGAAAGAGGCCACCATCCCTCGCCTGATCTCACAGCTCCTGCCCCACGTTTCAGGAAGGAATCGCTGCAGGAGGGTGCCTCTGCCTGCTCACAGGTCCCTCGATCATCTCAACCATCAGATCCTACTGGTTAAATTACACCACAATCATCCTCCAAATTATTTTTAAAAAGAGGAATTTAAGAAAAGAGGTTGGGTTTTTGGTTGCTTTGGTTTGCTTTTTTTAGAACTATGGTTGGAGAGTTTTAATTAATGAAGGGCTTCTGGGTACTGCAGCATACATACCGTTTATAAATACCAGAAGGTAATTTTATGTGAACACTCTGAATACGAAGCGCTTTTCAAATATTTCTAGGAGTCTTATTATTATTACGATCACTTTAAAATATGCCTCTAGTCCACAGACGATGTGCACATTCGCCTTCAAAGAACCAATTTGGCCCTTGAAAGGATTTTGTTAAATCTCTTGTATGTATGTCATACTTTCCCTAAGGCTATGCAACCAAGTAGTTTGGGGTTTTTTTTAAAGAAAAAAAAAAACAACACAGAATCCTTAAACACAACTCATAGGCTGCTCCTCCTCCAAAAAACAAATCTCTGGGATTTTGGCAGATTCCCTAACTTTACATTCAAAGCATTCCTAAGTCTGTTAATTCACAAAACCAAGAAGTTTTTCAGCTTACTCAACATTTTCCATAAATGATACAGCATTTTGCCGTTATCTCAGTTAACAACAGGGCCGTACATCACCTCTGACAAGAGAGGCCCTATACATTTCCTCATGCTCCCGAACTCTCTGCTTTGTTTTACATTCTGCTTCTACTTTTTTTTTTTTCCTTCCCCTTCTGGAAAACAAAATATGCTGATTACACAGTCTTCCAAAAAAGCATACAGCTGTTGCCAATCACCAAACAAAACAGCCTTTTTAAAATTAAAGGCCTGGGTATTTTCCCATGGCAAGTACAAGATAACACAAGCCAAGAGGCGAGAGTTACAGCTTCCTAGTTAAAAAGGCTGTTCTTCGGTCTGCAGCTCTGTAAAATCTTAATTGGAATAACAGTTAGTACCAACTCGGTCTCGCGGTATTCTTTTCATGCTGACAGGCTGTTAGCAGCCAGCCGATATCCTGCAAGAGGTCAAAGGCGTGGAAAAACAAACAGCAGCAATTTCAGAAGATGAAGAATATGAAGACTGATAAAAGATATCAATGCCTGACTTCTCTCACTGGTCTCATAACTTGGAAGAAAACAGCAGGATGTGTCCCTCTATGGATTTTAGCTATAAACTCCACATGTGAATCCAGGAAGGCTTGTTTCACGTTAAAAAAAATAAGAAAAAGACAGGTTTAGAGGCAAAATAGGCCCAAACTTTGCAACAGCAACTAAAACTCTTAACAGCCTGTAACAGATTTTCTTTTTTAAACTATATACATCTTAAATGCTGAGGTTTGTGTGCGAGGCAAGATCACGCAGGAAATTCAGTGGCGTTTTTTTCCATACGAGACAATTCAATTCATTTTCACGCTTAAAAGCCGTTTGGAGTTTAACCATTTTATGACCCTGAATCTTCTAGACGGAATCACAGCAGCTTCCATAGACACTCCACCATGGATTCAGACCCACGGGAATCAGAAGTCTACTGTGGGTCCTCACAATCACTACTACTCCTTTTTAACAGGCTTTCTACTACTACTAATCCCACCAACCCAACTGCTCCACCAGATTGAGAGGACAGACCCAGCACCGCTTCACTGCAAAAAACCCACAGGCTACCAAACGATGGAAGACTCCCTTTGCATCCTCTTGGTGCTCCTGTATAAAGGTGGAAAACAGGCTGACACTTCCGTGGGTTGTCAAAACAAAGGTTAGATGCCATTACCTCACGGGTCACTGAGGTTTGGTGCGAACAGGGCAAAAAAGTCAACCTTTCTTTGCGTGTTTTAGTAGTTCCCGTTCCTCTCCACCTTAACCACCACAAACGGCTAGCTCAAACATCAAAATGATGTTGAGATTGTGTCACGTAATCAAGGCAAAGACCTCTCCTCGACCACACACAAGCATTGCATGTAAGGCATGTTTGCAACTGCACGTAGAAAAGCACCAGAAAAATCAGAATTTAGATAATAATGATCCCAAACAAACTAAACCAGTTGCTCTTCCTCATTCAGTCTCCCAGACAGATCCACCACGAACAGAGCAGGTCACCTGGATTGCATTTTAATCATAAGAACTACAGGTAAGCAACAAACATAGCTCAGAACTTCCTTTCCATGGATGCCCAAATTAAAAAAAGCTCATCGGTACACTTATAGACTTAGGCGAGCACCCAAGACAACCACCTATCGCCAGAAGGCTTCACCTTCACCCTCCAGTGCAAGGTTTTGAGGTTTCTCCTCACCAGCTCAAACAGAAAGACAAAAACTTCCCAGGGCAACACAAGCGAACAAGTGATTTCTCCACCTCAGCAATTAAAGCGTGAAAGCCGCCAACTGACTTTAAATATTGGAATTAGCATTAAGGGTATTGACAGTGGAAGCTCAATACGAAACACTCCCTGAGGCAGGTGGCAAGCGTTACAACCCACCTGAGACTAGGAAAAGCATTTATACAATAAACAAGTAAAATCCAAGCTGGAGAACATTAATTTGAGGCTCTGCCAGGCTTCCTACGTATTTCACAGCACATGTCAGAGGCTTCAGGCTCCTTCTGCCGAAACCTGAAGCACTTCCCTGAGCTCTGGAGAGCTTGATTCATACTTGGAGAGCACCAAGGGGTGACACACGTACACCCCGGGCACAAAAACAAACGTTTTCAGATGTGACGCTCTGTCCTACAGTTTAAGTGAGGAAACTGATGCTTCCAGGCTGTCTTATCCCACCTTAGACGTTTACCAGACACATCACAGCCTGCACAGACCCAGCGCCTCAGCCTGGGGCCTCACAGGGCAGCTTCTCCCCCGGCCCGAGCTCCACTTCTGAGGTGGTTTTCGTTGGGTTTAGGGTTTTCTTGGACCACCACACTTTCTCCCCGTCGCCCTTCTGAATCGGGAGCCGCGGCCGTTCGCCTTAAAAGGGCAAAATATC
>NW_009737680.1:882-1430 GCF_000703405.1 Apaloderma vittatum | reverse complement strand
CCCCCCCCCGCCCCTAGATTTTGGGGTGTTTTCTCCTTTTCTCCCAGAGTTTTTATTTGGGGAGGGGGTGTCCCTTTCTCTTCTGGATATTGGGGTTGGTTTTCCATTTTTATTTTTTGATATCAAGCTCTTTTTTTTGGCTTTTTTCGCTGGATTTTGGGGGTGGCTTTTCCCTTCTCCATTTCCAGGCTGTTTTTCCCTTCTCTCCCAGAATTTGGGGGCATTTCCTCCTCCTCTCTTCTAAATTTTGGGATGGTTTTCCCTTTTCTCCTGGGTTTAGGGTTGGGTTTTTTTCCACTCTTCAAGAGTTTGGGGGCATTTCTCCCCTCCCCTCTGAATTCTGGGGCGATTTTCCCTTTCTCTCCTGCATTTTGGAGCTGGTTTTCCCTTCTCCTTTTACACTTCAGAGATGTTTTTCCCTTCTCTCCTGCATTTCGGGGCCCTTTTCCCCTTCTTCGCATTTCAGCGCCTTCTCTCCTCTCTCCCAGCTCCGGGGCACGGTGTCGGGGCATTTCCCACCCCGTCCATCCTCTAATTTTGGGGCATTT
>NW_009737680.1:437-780 GCF_000703405.1 Apaloderma vittatum | reverse complement strand
CTGCGGACGCGCCATGAGCAGGAGATCGCCTGCAAGCTGGTCGAGGCGGTGGACGGCAAGTGGGTGCAGGGGGTGGGATTTTACCCCCCCTGGGTGGGATTTTGCCCCCTCTGGGTGGGATTTTACCTCCCTTAGGTGGGATTTTACCCCCTGTGGGTGGGATTTTACCCCCCTGGGTGGGATTTTACTCCCCTGGGGGTGGATTTTACCCCCTTTAGGTGGGATTTTACTCCCCTGGGGGTGAATTTTCCCCCCCTTGGCGAAGGTCTAAGGGACGAGGGGGCTTCGCAGGGCGATGAACAGCAGCGAGGTGGAGGCGCTGGGCATCCGGATGCTGCCGGGG
>NW_009737680.1:0-395 GCF_000703405.1 Apaloderma vittatum | reverse complement strand
GCCAGGGGCGAGGTGGGCGGTTTCCGCAGCCACTACCGCGTCTGGCAGGAGGTGAGATGAGCCTGGAAGGGGGCGAGGACACCCCCCGATCCTGATGGGGACGAGACCCTAATCTCGACGAGACGGGACCCTCACCCTGACGGGAACAAACCTGTTTGGGGTTTTAGGGGTCCCCCTTCTCCTCCTGACCCCAAAACCACTGGTTTTTGGGTTTTTTTTTCCCTGTTTCCCCTCCCCAGATCGTGGCGCGGGGGCTGGAGAAGTCGGTCGTCTTTGAGGACGACCTGCGCTTCGAGATCTTCTTCAAGCGCCGCCTCATGAACCTCATGCACGACCTGGAGGCCGAGGGGCTGCCCTGGGACCTCATGTGAGCCTCAATTCCCCTGTCGTTAACC
>NW_009737679.1:0-2756 GCF_000703405.1 Apaloderma vittatum | reverse complement strand
TCCGCACTTCCCCCTCCGTGCCAGCTAATTAGGTCTGAGCCCTAATTAGGGCTCGGGCCAGACGATCCGGCAAGGGGCCGGTGCAGGAGGCCCCGAAAGGCTGCGGACTGTGCTTTGAAGCGTTGCCTCCCCGGCTCGATGTTCCACAGTGGCAAACTTGTCCTGCCAATCCGTCTCCCGGGGGAAAAAGAAAGTGGGCACTGATCGGTTGTGGGACCCTTCCCACGTCCAGCCCGATGCCGGGGACAGTGAGCTCCTTCAGGCTGCCTTCGTACTCATAAAGCAAATTTGAGGGGGGGAGTGGGGCAGACACTTTCTAGACGGAAGGAGGGAAGGGGCTCCTCAAGCCGCAGGGCTCTCGACCCGGCGGTGTCCCGGAGCAGCCAGACGGAGGGTGATGTCCTTCCTGTGCCTAAGGAGGCTTTTGCGGTCGACCGCTATTTCCGAGGAGAGCAGATTTTTCCCAGTCCTCGCTCCCACGAAAATGACGGGATGAGGAAGTGAGAACGGAGGACGAGAAAGGAGGAAGAAAGGGGACCTGTTCCGCTTAGGAAAAGGTTTTTTCCAGCCCAGACACCGATGGTTTTATTCACACGAGTTGTCCCGCTAAAACCTATGTGCTAAAACCTATGTGCTAATCACGGGGAGCAAGGAGCGGGTTTTGGCCCTACGTGTTTTTATCCTCTCCTGAAACCACGCCGGTTCGTTGGCTGTTCACCTCGCTGGATCGTGAGAATTTCTCATCACTTCAGAAAAACGCCCCAGGGCTCCTAGCAGACCAGAAAAACGTTTCCGATCCGTTTTCCTCTCTACATAATTCCTAAAGAACAGTCTATTTTTTTTTTTTCGGGGGGGGGAGGGAGTGTCACCAAGGTACAGAGGTACATCACACGTTTTCGGAGGGCACTTCTTTACCCCCATTAGTAACACAGCTCCGAACCCGAAACAGCCATCTCACCCCCAGAAGCATCACCTGTTCTCCCAAATAGACTCTTTGTTATTTAAGAACGATCCTCCCCACGCCGTGCTTCGGCTCACACCATATTGCAGTGCAAGAAAACTTGCAGTCCATCAACAAGTGACACGTTTATTTTATTATCAACGATTTTCAGGGGAGAAATGGAAGACCTGATCCCATAGCAATTAGGCAGACAAGATTCCCACTTAACCCGATCGGCGCCTGGCAAGTGGGAGACCGCAGGACCGCGACCTCATTTCCTTTACAGGCTGCGTACCCAGAGCCTCCCCCGGGCAAAAAGATCAGGATAACATTTTACGAACAGAAGTGACGTAAAAATTAGTGGTGCTACAAATGTGTGTGTGTATGTCCCCCGTTTTAGTGTAGAACATCTGTAAAACCAGGATGTATGTGTGGATGTGTTTTTGCATAGGTGTTCATGTAGAAAGTGATAACTTTCCTGTTAATTTGAATTATTCAAATGTACAATAGAGAGCGTCACTAAATCTGGGTGAGATTTCCCGGGAGATATAAGTAATTCAGTATATAGCTACTTAGGGGAAAAAAAATAAGAAGAAAGAGACACGATCTCATTAAAAATAAAACTTAAGAGAGAAAAGTATTCTGGAAAAGGCTGGGTATTTCTGTGTATCGTTTGCCAATGAGCAGCCAGACTTTCATTCCTCTTTATGTAGATATTCGTTTGATTTAAATAGTCACTCGTGGGCACTGGTCAAACTACCGATGGGATAGAGACATTTCAAGGTATTTTGCAAGATACGGATTGCTGTTCTGAAGTCCTTGTATGCGTTTTTAAATGAGGGATTCTGAAGAAAAAAATAAAGCGAAACGGCACCAGTCCAAATTACTAACATTTTAAAAAAAATACTCTGTTGCTAAAATTGCAAAGAACAAATGTATGGATAGTTCTTTTGCTCAAAGAATACAAACTAAATACCAAAGCATCTTTGGAAATTAGAAAGAGCAGATGATGGATTTTATGAAATATTTCACATATAAAAAAAAATGTACCTTTTATATGTACTTGTCCTTAACCTTTAAAAACAACTGCCGTAAATACAAGATCCGTACTTTCTCTAATAGATTTTACTAGGAGCTGGTGACAGAGAACTGATTTCTTTTCTATTAGGCTTTAGTACATCTTTGTTGAAGGCCTGCAGAATGACCAGGGATTAGATTTGCATCTCTTAGACTCCCTGTGTGGTCTTTGTAAGAAGCTTGTAACTGTTAAAAATGACTTGTTAGGAAGCGTGTGGGCTCTCATCTCCTTGCTTTTGACAGAACGATTGTGAAATTCAGATTGTTCTTATAGGCTTTAGCCTGCAGATTCCACCTGAACCTTAAGCAATTAGAGCCTAATCTCAGTGCAATCATATTTGAGTTAGGATTTGTTGCACTTTGTTTACTTCAATTAAAAAGCTACGGAATATTTCGGAGCAGTTTTTAAGTAATGTTCTCCAGGCATTAGGGAATTTTTTCAACCCCTGAATGTTAGCCTCACCGCCTCATCGCTCGGCCGTTTGGAGTGCAAAGCACTCGTCCGGTTCCGCGGGCGGAACTGAAGAGGAAACAGCAGGAAAGAAAAAACAAGCTTAAATTCCTTGCGATGAGGAAGGGAGAAGATGCCTCCCCGCGTCCCTTTCTTTCTGGAGCCGGCGGCAGCGGCGGCGTGCCCCGAGGCCGGACCCCTCTGCTTACCAGCGGGCAAATCTCGGGGTAGGAGGCGGGAGAACCAGCCCAAGGATCGCGGCCGGCTCCGCCGGTGGCAAAGCGACTG
>NW_009737678.1:0-1173 GCF_000703405.1 Apaloderma vittatum | reverse complement strand
GCTACTTTTATAGTACAATTAGTTCCTTACACGTGTACAGCACAAGTCAAGTGTTACATGATTGGTTGCATACCCTGTCCATGCGATACATGATTGGTTACGCGCTATTGTCCACGCGGCGAGCACGCACCTACCTAGTCACTGTGATAGGCTCTTGTGCACAGTGTCAAATCTCCTGTTTCTCCTGTCCTACTTTCCTATCTGAGGTGCTCCTAAAAGCTGCATTGTCTTCAGTAGTTTCATAACTATCTGCCTCAGCACTTTCTGTTGGTCATTGACCTTTACTCTTTCACCAAGTTTCTATGTAGTAGGCCCCAACACACAGCTTTTATCCCACTATCATTCTCACTTCTCCCACGTCTTGCAGCCAGTGGCCCCGCTCCAGCGCCTGCCTGCAGAGCCAGGGGGCTGCAGAAGAGCGACACAGGGAGAGACAGACAGATCCCTATCCATACACCTGCTCCCCTGCTCCCAAAGCCCACACAACAGACCACTTCCAACAACTTCTCCTCACAATACATCCCACGCAATCACTGCACCAAGCCCCAGCCTGGCTTCCCTGGAGCAGCCCTACTGCTGCAATTAACATTCCCATGGTTGATGACACAGGGAGCATCACTGGCAGCAATGCTTGATATGGCAAATTCATCACCGTCCAATTGCATGAGTCAATAACAAAGCTAAAAGCAGATGCTGTCATGGATTATTCGCCAGCAACAGTGGAGAAGCAACAGTGAGACCATTTGTCAGCAGCTCACCCATTTGATGTTGCACGCGCCCACGCCTGTGGAAGAGCAAGGGGATGCTGGGTGTCACGCTTCCACATTAGAGGACCCAGCAACCTTCAAACCTTTTCATTGACTAACACGCCAACACGAGACATAACAGCGTGTTTCCCCCAGCACAGCCCACCAGAAAGCCAAGACACCATCTGCAAGGTCCCTGACATTCCAGAGGGTCAGAGTCTGGGTATATCAGAAGCACTGGTGGGAATATGATAGAGACAAATGAATCAGTGGAGCAGATGAGCAGCTCCTGAAGCATCTACCCACAGCGTGCAGAAAGAAAAGATGTAATTTCAGGCTTGTGGCAGATGCTGGAGGGTTTGTGGTGCTAAAAAAAAAAATTTACTAAAAAAAAAAAATGTTAACACACCTACATATAGTAGATAGC
>NW_009737677.1:18590-36354 GCF_000703405.1 Apaloderma vittatum | reverse complement strand
GACACGGCTGCCCCAGCACAGAGGTCTGTCCCGTTCTCCACTAAAACAACCGTCGCCTCTCACCTGCAAGTTACAAACACGTGTCCAATTACCATATCCTTGTCCTTCTGGATAGGATAAATTTAATAGGAATCTTACCCCCTCCTTCACCCAGTTTTGTTACTCGCCTTCTGCTATCTGGCCCTGCAACTCGGTGGTTACATCCAGCCGTACCAAAAGCCCAACAAACGGTTGCGAAAGCCTAAAATTTGGCTGTCCAAGTGAGCATAAGGACAGCTGAGCCCCCACAATACCTGTATTGTGAAGGACACAAGCACAATGTTGCCTACCAAGAGAGCTGAGACAGAGAAGTTCTCATATTCGTCACTTTCCAGCACATCTCCCATGGAAAAAACATGCCCATCCAAACCTGTGGGCACAGAAATTAAAATTAAGAGAGTACTGACCAGGAAAAATAAGCTAACAAGTAAGCCTCTGTCTCCCTGTTAACATTTATTTCCTTGCCAAAGCAGCAGGCCATCATCCCCTGTATTTTGGATGTCCTTTGCAGTCTAATAGTAGATCAATAAATAGTTTCCCTCTTATTTAACTCCATCTGCCAAGTGGCACGTTCTTCAAGTCTAAAGATTCTCCAGGTTGATTTATTCGTACCTCAGCCGAGCACAAGGCAGAGCTGGGAAGGCAGCGTACGGGAAATGGGAGTCAAAGCTGGTTCTTACAGAGAACGGAGCTATTTTTCTGAGTGACAGCTGAGAATTTGGTCTTTGTACAAAGTGATACATACATGTAACACTGTACAGAAAAACAGGCAACACTGTGGTCCAGATTCTGGGACAGAAGCCAGATGCATATTTTTATAAGATGATTAGTGATCTACAGTAATTAACATAGGAGGCCATTCAGGTCACTAAAGGTAAGGCTGTGTCAGCATTTGCACAGTAAAACCCTGTGTGAAGGAGCTTATAATTAAGCTATAAAAGTCATGATGAAGCTGGGAAAGGAATGTGTTTAGAGGTTATTTTCCTTCCTTAAAAAAAAAAAGAAAACAAAAACACAGATTTAAAGTGAATATACCACTTGTGAAACCAGGACGACCAAAACCCTTCAGTCTACAGACAGCTGTTTCAACAAACATTAGTATAAGCATCCTCAGAGTTCTACGCCTAAATATCTCAAGCTTGTCCCCAAAGCACTTTTTTTTATAAGGTACTGCAATACCTCAAGCTCAATGGCTTTTATGCTTTCACTCCCCAGAAAGATACCCCCAAGAACAAATCAGATTTTACAAAGATGATGAGGAAGGCTTCAACTTACTGTGTACATTTCATGGTGAGAAAAAGGAACAAGATCACGAGCACCAAGTGAGTTATGGAACAGGCCAATAGAAGAGAGGTAGGATCAGCCATGTAATTGTTTTTGTAAGCATTCTTTGCCAGTGTTTTACAGTCAGGAGTTCGCCATTATTGAATAATAGATGAAATATGGAAAAACTATTAAATAACAAACTTCCCCAGATCATTCTGTATCATCCTGTTCCACTCACACACACACAAAAATAATCACAGACATCCATATAGCTACTAAGCCACAAATTAACAGCCAAAGTCAAAGTGCAATTCATTCTTTCAACAGCTGTGACAGGCATGTTTCGATATGAAGTTCCAAAATACTGAATTCAAAAGCTCCAAAGCCAAAGGCTTTCACATACACAAGCAGAACAACATGAAGGACTGAGCTAAAGTTCTGGTTTTAATCAAACATAACTAAGATACTATTTTTTTTCAGGAACTTCCTAGCAATATATCACACCAAAGAGAGAACTAAGAGGAAGTAGTATTTATTCTCTAACTGTTTTATTATTGAATTTGAATTCTGTTTTCCCTTTCTTCAAGTTGGCTTCTTTCAGTTGCATCTCCCAGGCATGTCCAGCAATTTTCTCTTTTGCAGTATTACTCTATTACAGTAGTAGTGCCACTTCTTATCCCAAAAGAATTAGCTTTAAAACCATGAGATAGGGCAGGATTTAGTATCAAGTTGGAACTTTTAGTACACAAGTAGGTAATATTTTCAAGATTTTGTACATGAAAGCTAAGGAACAAAGCAAGAGGAGGTTCCTAAGTCATCAATAATTTGAGAAATTTGAGCACAAAAAGAGCAGGTGTTGTGAAATCACAACATGCGGACAGGCTTAAGTTTTAAGATTTCAAGAATACCTAGGATATAAATGAAATAGCAAGGGCTTCTACATTTAGTTTTGCAGTGATACAGCTCCTAAAGCCAACTTCACTGGGAAGAAGGGGAAATACTTTTCTTGCTCAATAATGTTTTGAATTTAGGTCAGAAACTGACCTGATCTCTGCCTGGTGTCATCTTTCAGACAGAAAGAGAGACAGCTAAAGTTGAATTTTATTTCTCTGTTTCCTAAAATTACCTCTTACCCCATTGGCCTGCAGTAAGCCAGGAACCCAGACGTTCTCCTGAATCATGGTCAATGTTACAAAACCCACTGAACAGAGATTTCATTCCTTAAAATCTGTTCACAAGGGCTATGTTTTATATTTAAGAGGAAATACATTCAGAGGGCGCAGCCCATTCTCAAAGTACTTTGGAGGTATATAGCATGGATTTTGGAGGCGTGTGACGTACCTGCTTATCTGGGTTTGACATAAAAATGGTCAGGGACGTAAATAATTCCCACTGGCTTGAACATCACTGGCATAGCTCTAGATACACAAAAGGGATGCGTGGTAAGATGCAGCTCCAAAGTGAAGAACTAAAAATCACAGAGTTCAAGCTCATGAGAGGTCTTGCAGTACTTCTCTGTAATAAAAGTTCTGGTTTTCTACCTAAAAATTACTCCCTTAATTATCAAAAGTGACAGTCCCAAGAAGCTATTCTGGTATAATAAGCAATGCTGTTTGTATACATATATTTTTATATATGCATAAAAGCCATCACACAAACCTAGTATCACTCATTGGCCCAGTACCACTCACATTTTTTCTGCGATACCTTTTCTGGCAGTTTTCATTTTGTGATCAAAATATAGCTATAATTTAAAAGAAATGCTTTACTTAAACCATTTCTCTGAATACAATTCCTGTTCTAGGAAGACATCCTGGGTGTATTGGCTCTTCTCCCAGTTTAGCCATAAAATATGTCAGTCTGCCATGATGGAGGGGGGATGGGAGTTGCTAGTAAGCAAAAGTGAACTCTTGATTTCCACATAGTTGTTAGATACAAAACTAAACATGAGGACTGCTTACTTTAAAATGTCCCCATAATAGAAATATATGTGAAACTTAATTCACTCATTTACGTCTATGTCCAATACTGTCACCATATTCTTAATTCCAAAAAGAACCTGCACTCTGTCAGACCTAACAAGGTTGCCAATAGATTTTAGCAGCATGATGAACAATTTCACACAATATTCGAAATCAGAAGGGACTAGGGTTATATCAGTTTACCCTCTCTTCATTCCTGCCTAAGCTCAAGCCTCAAATACACTGGTAAATAAAATGCACACACAATACACATTAGTTTGAATGCTCATATTGTGCATATTTATCACAAAAAATATTTCTTTAATGAAGCGAAATCTTTTTTAAAAAAATTACAGGCTATTTTCAGCTTGTTACAGGTATTTCTATTTCAAGTAAAATTGCAAATTAATTTCTAAGCTTCAGGGGGGAAAACAATCACTACCAAGCAGCCCAAATCCTTTTCATTCTATTTTTGTCTTATTGATCATACAGGATGAAATAGTAATGGGTGGACCTCTCAAACCACGTTTCATGCTAATAAAAAAAAAAAAGTGAACTACCTTTAGATATCAAAAGGAATATCCCATCAATACAACCTATTCCTAAGATTTTTTTCCCGTAATTAAACTATTCTGACAAAAAGGTAACAAAGGGGGAAAAAAAGAAAAAAAACACAAATTCTGGCAGCAGTTTTTCCTCTCTCCATTCTTCCTCCCTATCTGAAAATAAATAACCATCTGGATCATTGTACTGCCTTTGTGACAGGTGGTACTCAGTTATGTTTTTCATTTCGTTGGAAAGCAGTAATGGCTCTTTGTTTTCCTGATATACTCTGTCTCAAATTATTTGACTTTAAGTCAATTCATTTGAAATATGATCCAAAAAGGTTCAGTGCTGATTGCAATGTATTCTTCGATTTGACATAATCTCTTTTTTTTCTCCTGCCATCAGAACTGGAAAAAAAGTATTCTAATAATTGTCTCATTAATATAACTTCTCGCATTCTTCAGCCAAAAAAAGTAATGCTGATGAAGTATGTCTGTGTCCAGAAGCCCAATTCCACAACTCCTGTAACACAGTGAGACAATCTGTTTTGGTAAAGAGCACCAAATATTTGTTACTTCCTTAATTCTCCCCAAAATGGATGATCTACCAAAGGTTATGAATTTTATGGTATTGTGATTGTAAGTTAAGCCTTCAATTTTTGCTATTTGCTAAGTTAATATTGGACAATACTATTTTAAAATCTAAAATAAAATTTAAAAGTGTTAAAGACTTTATATAAAATAAAATAATACATTAAATGAATCAATACGTTAGCTTGCTAATTATAGAGATAGCTACCCTTTCTAGGCTCATTTTTCAAGTGAAAGGAATTCCTCAGACATATCATCCATTTAATCCGACTTTCTAAATAAAATATGTTGAATGAGGCCCTCATTAGTCACTGACCTAAATAACCCTTCAGAAAGATTAAGCTATCTTAATTTAAAACCTGTAAGGGAGGGATAATATACTGTTTCTTGCTCAATTATTCTAACTGCAAACTATAACTAAATATGTCTTGCAGGTGTAAGACAACATTTGGATCTTGCTACATTTCTTATTTTCAGGCTAAGAAGTGCTCTAACACCAGGACCATTGTCTTTATATAGGTAGGCAGTGTGTTAATACCTCTTTTCCTTTATAGCGCTTCTAATTCCTTACTGCAAGAGAAGACTTCGCACCGTTGTCACGGCTCCTCTGAGCTATTCCAGCCTGCACAGGATCACCGCAGTACTCCAAACCTTGGCCTGACTGTAGCACTCAGAAGCCAGACTGTACAGCTTTGACCACTAGATCATCCCCTCTTTTCCACATCACGAAACATGATGGTTCCCTTACGCATTGCCCCACAGGGAGAGTTCCTAACGGGGGCACCTGCAAGGTCCGATGAGGGTCATTGGGAAAGATGGATGAGCTTGGCTGCAGTTTTATTTCTTTGCAATATTCCAAATTTGCAGATACATACTAGGGTAAATATTTTGAAGTGCACGGGCCTATTTTCACGTTTTAAATCTTAATCATCTCCCTTGCCTGTCACTTGCCTAAGACTATAAGCACTTCAGCACCAGGTCTATCAGCCTCTATAACAGACCACGCTGATCTCATGACCTTACTGTGATTGAGCAAAAGGCACAAAACTTCAGCCAGAAGCTTTCCCCTAGGTATTCATGCAACTATAAAGAGAACCATGCCTCAAGTTATGTACATTTTATGAAGAGCAATATTCAGCACGTATATCTAAGACACCAAAGTTATCTGTTCCAATCCCAGAAACAGAAGCACTACGAATGAGAACTAGACCCATCTGCACCCAGGCCTTGTGGGTCTTTGAAGCAATGCAGAGTTTGCATGGCATCACGCCTGAACTGTTGGATTTGGACAGGGAATTTACACAGATATTTGGCTTTGTCTCACTCAGCTAAAAAGTTGAGATGGCATATGAAAGGAAGACTAGAACAGTGTTTAGTTAATGTGGTCATAATGTGTCATAGTTATCACCCCTTCAGGGAGTCTCAGGTGTGGGCTTCTTACCTTTCCTAACACACACTCCTGGGCTGACTTGCTTCCTCCAACTTAGCATAGTCTCAGGCCAGAGTCTCCACTACTTGCTTCAAAATCAGATTAGCATGGAATTAGCAGTGAGATTCACACCAAAGGCACATTTAATACACAAGAGTAAAGTCTAGATTTGACACAGTTTTAGCAAAAAACATACCCAAATTAAGCCTTGTGGTTGACAACCAGTTCTTAAAAATTTGTCAGATGTTCAGAGCTAAGCTTTCTTTGCTACAAAACTGAATTAAAATAACTGCCTACACATTTTAAAGTGTCCCTATAGTAGAAATTTTTGAAGTCTACCTAATTCAGTCACTTACGTCTCTGAAGTTCTCTCCACCTTCATAATTCAAAAATTAAAATGCATTCAAAAGATTGCCAGCAGATTTTAGCAGCAGAGTGAACAATTTCACACAGTATTCAAAACCAAATGAGGAGAAGACTAAGATTAGTACAAATTTATCAAAAAAATATTCTCTTAATAAAGAGAAACTGATAACACCAAGGTTGTGGGTTCAATCCTCGTTCAGTCCCCATGTGTTGCCTGATCTAGTTGAGAGGCGTCCCTGCCCAGGACAGGGAGGTTGGATTAAATGATCTCTAAGGTCCCTTCCAGCCTAGGCCAGTCTATGATTCTATTTGCAACCCTTTACTCGTATTTGTATTTTGAGTAAACCCACAAATTAATTGCCAAGTTTCAGGAACAAGCAAACAATGAAAGAAAATATTTATGTAAAATGTACTTAGGCTGAGGTAAACCCAGACAAGCCTAACAATACCAAACAAAATATGAACTCTCGACTCTGTGGAGTCCACAGAAATTCTGCAATCAACTTCTGTGGCAGTAAGATCTCCCTTCAAAGCTTTTATCTTTTTAAGTTTGCACTGATTACATTTTTTCCCATTACATTTAAAAAAATATATTGTGATACATGCTTTGATATAGAAAAGAAGTAAAGCCTGAATTATTTTTTTGTTTCCTTGCAATGTTAATGAACTGACTAAACTCACGTTTAACCAAAGGGCTACTGGAATAAAGCTTTTGTAGCCTAGTTGTATAGTAACGAAGGTACTTTTTCACCCAGGTGCAGAAGATCACACTGAAACTCAGGAAACTTGTTTTGTTTCTGATTATGCCACTGATTAGCTTAGAACCCCATGTACCAATATGGTCTTTCCTCAAATCGTTAAGTAACCTTCTAATATATTCCCTTGATCAGAAAATGAACAGTTCCCACCCGAACGAGGAAAATACTGTGTCCATTTTTCTCCTTACAGCTTGAGTAAGCCTTATCCCAACTGCTGGGATTCTCAATCTAGTCTTGATTTGCAGGCAACCCAGGGGTTTGTTTGCAACACCACTTTGGCTAAATCAGTTACTTCTGGCAGAAAAAATATCCACCTCTTCCTCCATCTCAGGTTTTGAGAATACAAAGTTCATTCAGCACAGGTCAAATCAAAAGAGAGGGGAATAAACAAAACAAAAGAACAAACAAACACAACCCAGACAAGCACAAAAAGGAATTTCTTATAAAGTTACAAATATTCCAATAAAAAATCCCACTCTAAATTGTACATAAGTTCCTCAGTAATTAAGCCAGTGCGACAAGTAATTAAAGGAGCTGGCAATCTAGCTCCCTCTCTGCCCATCACCTTTGGTAGGAACGTGGTCCTAGTATCCTGAAGTTCTTTTAGTAGATGCAATTATTTTCTTCTTCTCTGGGAACATACTCTGAGATACCAAATAAACATGAATGAAAACTAACTCTTCCTGTCTTTTCTAATCACACATTCCTTCCAGGCTCAGCAGCCTTCTTGCCATACACAAAATTGTTACAGCAAATACTTGAGAAAACATATAACATAAGAAGTGTTCATTGTAAGCATGTTTCACTAATTGCACAATTTCTAGCTCTCTACTGGCTTTTCACAAAAAACACATCCACATGTAGCACATTAGTGACAAAGATAACAACGTTGACTTTAAAAGTGCTTCTATGTTTCAAAATAAAACTTCTGTCGGTTTTGCTGCTCTAACCACTACACACAGGAAAACATTGCTGTGTCTCAATTTTCTTGCCTGTAAAATAATAACACTGACCTACTAGTGAAATAGAAATACATGTTCTGTTTTGTTTTTCCACATGCTACACTTCCAGAAAAAAATATCCTACCTGAAATCCAGGATCCTGACTGGCTTGCAATTTCACAAGACCAGCAGTTGGTATAAACTGGAACAGGTCTAATAGAATGAGATGAAAGTGCATTCCTTACTGGAACCAACTCAGCTGTGAGCCAACTCAAATCAAAAATATGGATTTGAAAAGAATTTCCAATGTATTGCAATGCTTTCTTTCATAGTGCAATAGCTACTATGAAGTAGTAACTATTGTTTTTAAAGATAAATACTTTTCACTTGAACTTTTATATTCTGCAAAATTCATACATTTTCCCGAAAAGGAAGGTAATTAGGACACAGAAAGTGAAATCTTTACTGAATTACTGGCCTCACTGAAGTCAATTATAACAACTTCTTAGTTTTTTAAGAATTTCACCCCATTAGATTTCCCTTAGGAAGACTACACAGTAAGTAGTACAAGTCTTGGTTTATTATGTTTGATAATAGTGACAATAATACAATCAGGGATCCCGATAAACAGCTGTTAGTGACATATATTCTATAAGCTGCAACCATACTTCAAAACATTTGTCCTAGAGCTCCAAACCAAACCAAGCACGTTGGCCCTAACCAACCTGATTGCTTTCCATGACAAAATGGCTCTATTTGTAGGTAAGGAGAGGGCAAGAACTGTCAAGTACCTTGACGTTAGCAAGGCTTTCAGGGCAGTCTCATCAAAGGATCTTTGCAATGAAACTGGGTAGGTATGAGCTGGATAGGTGAACCACAAAGTCAGTGAGAATCTTCATGGGCCTTTT
Organism: Apaloderma vittatum; assembly: GCF_000703405.1. NCBI lineage: Eukaryota > Metazoa > Chordata > Aves > Trogoniformes > Trogonidae > Apaloderma > Apaloderma vittatum. The sequence goes on along the minus strand of NW_009737677.1, from coordinate 27,550 downwards.
GGCCCAAAAGCCAGTGGTTCAGACTCTTAACTGCAGCCATCTACAAGCGGTGCTCATTTCCAGTCAGTCAGTTTTGCGGCTGATCCTGTCTGATGTCTCAAGTGTTTAACATCAATGATCCACACGATGCGACAGAAAGAGCCCTCCTGAAGCCCGTGGAGAGGCATCCAGCTGAGCCAAGTGGTTGATAGACTGGAGGACCAGGCAGCCATTCAAGGTGATCTCAGCAAACTGGAGGACTGGGCTGACAGAAACCTCATGAAGTTTGGCAAAAGTTTGGATTTCTGTAGCTGGGATGGGCCAACTCTGTGGTCTGAACTAGCAAGATTACAGCCAGCGTGCACAGGGGTGTGATTTTTCCTCTCACTTCAACACTCACAAAACCACGTCTGAAATAACATGGCTTTCATTCTGGGCCCCCGGTACGCAGAGGAAGATCCACAGACTGGAGTCTATTCAAATTATATACTTACAGCACTTTCCATGAGCAATCTAGACTAATTTTATAGTTCAAAGAGAGAAAAGGGCATTTCTTGGCTATAATTTGTCTCACCTTGAGATAAACATTTAAGGTGAATCATGATCTAGGAGCACTTGTTCCTTTCCAATGACTTCAGGAAGGATTTCACAGAAATTGCTCAGATAGCAATAGCCATGTTTGACACATCTAACACTGCCAGAGTAACCCCCCAAGGTGCCCTGCATTACACCTGGAAAAAAAAAAAAGAGGTCATTCACAGAGTAAATATCAGCATAAAGTCAGAACGCCACTTTTTATCCAATTTTGATAAAGTTATACACACTAACCAAAGCTTTTGAGATTGGGAAAAGAAGTGAAAATTAAGCTCAAACACAATCCTACTTTCCTCCTCAAGATCCATAAACATAAGGTTAAAGTTCTAGGTATAAAGAGAAAACTGAGAAGTACTAATATAGCAATATTACAGGAATTATTTTTGTAACATTAAATACATAGATAAAATGATTTGTACAAACTCTTACCAGAGCAGTAAAGAACTCTGATAAGAGCTCTTGAAAAATCTTATCTGCATGTCTGTGAATCTCTAAGATGGTGAGTGTGGGGTTTCTGTATCTCATCTATTTATAGGGTCTTTAAGCCCATTAAAAGATTTGAAAAAAAAAGACACACAAGCCATTTAGAACATGTAGTCTCCTTGCTATTTCTGCAAATCCCACATTATTTGTAGATTTGTAAGTGTAAGGACACAGATGTAAACCGACTCCCTAGCCACTGCTGTATGCCCAGCAATGCCTGTACTAGTGCTTTAGTCTGAGGAATTATTGCCTGTCCCTAAAAAAACACAGGCAACGCACCGACACAGGTAAAATATGTTACGACCTGCTGGCAGAACCAGAAGCTGCCAAAGCTTCCAGAATTCTTCTAATACTCTTACTGCGCACATGAAAACATATCAGAGCGAAAGTGAGGTTATCAAGGATCACCTGAAGCATCGAACACAAACATCACACTGACTGAACTGCACGGCTGGAAATGGCCCTTGGAGCACTGCTGCGTAATTTGAAATTGGCATCAGGTTGCACGTCTGGAAAACAGCAACAGACCGATTAAAACCTTAACCAAAAATTATGTCATAAACTGTGCTCAACATCTTGAACAACAGACTGTGGGGACACTAAACTGTCTAAGGGACACAAGACTGCTTCTCATCTCCCAGGGCTGCCACTCTGATATATCTGTATCAAAACAAGACCATTGTACTGTTTCTCCCCCAGTGGTCTGGTTCCCACGAAGAGGAGACTATGGCATGGGGAAGCTGCAGTGGGACACTAAGCGCTTGACTCGAAACAGAGACGGGAAAATGCGTAGAGGCCAGAGCCTTCCCATGAAGACGAATTGCTCTGCCCAATGCAAGAACCAGTGGTCATCAGGATACACATCTTGGCTATGAGAAATTCACATCTCACGTGTCTGGCATCATTTTACTTTCATTTTGCTGCCTCTTGCTAGATCTAGTGAAAACATTACAAGTTCAGAAGGATATCTGTTTTTCCCCACCACACTAAGAGAGGTGTTTCCTCTCTATGCAGACTTTGTTTTCTCTCTCATCCTCAGGCCAAGCTACAACTACACAACTGGAACTGTGGTAGCACCAAGTGCACTTCAAGTTTGTTTAAAAGCTGTCCTCCTCTGGAGCAATTGGTAGTATTGGAAGTCTAACTTTCATTTGCCTAATAACAGCTATGACAGAGATAAGATATAATGAGCACAACCAAGGAGCACCTCTCTGTAAGATCTTTCAGGATGCTTTATGTTTTGAGAACATTCAGAAGGAGTAAAGAAAATGAAGATCACACCAACGCGTTTCCATATGATTCTGTAGGTCATTTTCAAAAACTTCAAAAATTACTGAAAGGAGCGGTTAACAAATTCAAAATGCAAACTTTGCCATTTCCCCATGATGAGAATAATTGTAAGGATGTGTGAATACTAATATTGTATTTAATACTAAGCTCTGATAACAAAATTTAAATGGATTTTTCAATAGTGACAATGGAAAAAGCGTGTATGTCAAAGGGAAATCCTAGTCCAAGATACCCTTGTGAATACTTCTGTCACAAGTTCTGCCATTTCTTTTTAGCTCATGAAAAAACCTTCAGGTGAGAACAGTACATTTCCATCTTAGCTGTTTGCTGCTGTTTTTCCAAATCACAAGGCTACCATCAATCAATCAGAAAATAATATAATTTAATGCCTAAAGGTAGTAAAAAAACAATGTAATAGAAGACATTTTTCTCTTCATTGTGAAATGTCTGTAATAAATTACTCATTTTCCAGGCAGAACTATTCATGAATGACAATGTGTCACCAGACTGGCTTAAATACAAGAAAATGGTTCACGCTGTGGAACAGTAAATACCTGTTTGGGGACATTGAATAGAAGGAAGGTAGAAAAGATTTTCCAGCTGCTAAAGAATTTACAGAATTTGCTGTCAGGAAAGAAAGAACGCAGTATCCAAATCTGGCCTGTATGTGTGAAGAACCTCTGAGACACAAGGGATACTGCCACCAGCTATGGTCATTTAAAACAATTGTGATTACATCACAAACACAGCCTGTCCAAATTTGCAAGACATATTTCACACAGCTTTTGGTAACTGTGCAAAGCCACAAGCCTTAGAACATGGAGCCTTAGAGTCATGTGAAAAGGCAATTCCACATTTGTCTGAAACTCCATACACTGGTGAATTAGCTGAAGCATGACACACGGAGCTACAAGGATACATTAGTTGTGTAACCACAGATGGAGGCCTCACAAGTTCATCAGAACATTTGACATGAGGGTCCCTGCAGTGACTCTCATTTGCCACTGCAGAAGAAGCAAATATCATAAATATTTCCCATTTGTAGTAGGGAATCAGTAACTGTCATAGAATAAGAACTTATGAATTGAGTTTTTCCATCATATATAACTGATCCTGAAACTTTACATACAGAGCAACATTGGAATAGGAACCTTGTCTGGCATGCCCCTAAGATCTAGACTCTCTGTTTAACAGGGACCATACAGCCAAGACTTTTTTTATGTGTGTGTATGTGTATATTGTTCTCTCATCCCAGAAAACTGCAACAAAAACATACTGTCTTTGTGGTGTATGGATGCAACAATCTTGTGGTGTACGAATGCAAGGCATCAAGTTATTAAGTGGTCTTCATCCATGACACTATTACGGGATGTTTTCAACAGAAAATGTAGTGGTTGTGCTTTTGACACTTGCTAGCCAGTGGCCAGACACTGCAAAAGCGGTCAGACTCAGCTTGCAGAAAACCCTTCCTGTACTGCTGAACAAGGTTCAGATATGGGAAACGAGCATAAGTCTTAACAAAATCTTGAGTCTCATCTTCCTATATCTCAAATACAGAGCCAGTGAGAAAGTTAATGCAAACCAAAGAGCTGGAAAACCATGTGGTAGATTGAGGTTGATTTACTCCTCTCTAACAAAAATCAGCTCAGAACACAGTAGCCTTTTATAATTACAATTCCACCTTAAGCTGTGCTTGGACATGAAGTTTAAGTCTTTCCCCCTCTTAAGTGTAGGTAGATCATTACAGAAACTGTTAAACTTTTCCAGGTGATGCCAGACCTTGTCCAGCTGGCTCAGTTTCACTTCACTGAGAGTTCTTACCTGCCTCGAAGTGGTGTGAAGAAGCAAGGCTGTGCCACAGTGCACAGATGAAAGGTGGCAAAAAGTAATGCGTGCCACTAAACTTCCCCCGCCCACTTAAAATCCTTCTGTACTTAACAACCATCTGCCAGCTGTGAAGAGAAATAAGGTACTATTTCAATTAGTAATGCACAATCTGATTTGTGACTAAATAAATAGGACACGCCACTTGTATACACAATTCAATGACTGAAGCAAATTTGATCAAGTAAGAAAAACAGTAAGATAGGGATATTACTTTGTATCCTGTCACTCTCCAGAAAGGATTGAAAGCCCAAGCCAATTCTGTGGCAAATGCAGAAATTGATTTAGTGCACTGAGATTAAATAAGTTCCAATGGCTGCAGTGTTGTAGGGGAAGATGTAAGATAAGTGAAGAAAGGACTGGAAGTGGATTTTATAGTTAGCTTCATTTGCCAGACATGTTTGCTGCACCTAAGTCACACTTTGGAAGAGGATCACTACGGCATTCCCAAAATTGTTGATTTTCCCCAGAGTTTCACTTCTGAGTACATACTACAGCTATACTTCCAGCATTTCAGGTCTGAGCCAGGAGTACCGTCTTGTCCTCAGCACAGGGAATGAGGGCAATGTGTCAAATCTGGCCCAGACTTGAGTTCAAGTAAAAACTGTCAAACACAAAGTACAGCTGTCTTGTGTTTTGTTCAAGTAAAGCACAGGTGATCTTGAACTCTTAAGAAAAATGAAAACATTCATGTCATTCACTAGTCACAAAAAGAATGTTCCTACAGTAAAAGCAGGAGCTTTTTTTCCAGAGGAAAAAGCCTCTGATCAAATTGTAGCTTTTGCATAAGTAGAAGCTGGATCTAAAATAACTTTAAATTGTACAAAAATTCACCATGCCAATGCCATACTTCGAAGTACAAATTATTGCCCACAGGTAGTTTTTAGAAATTACATCAAGGTTGCTCAATAGCATTTACAGCACTGGGCATTTCTCCACCCCTCCTCTGAGCTAAACAAAATGAGATTTTTTTTTAATTTCATACTGGTGTAGGACTTCCAGAAAAATTGATTGCTTTTAATATAGTGAGCCTGCTTGAAGCTAAGAATTAAAATCAATTGATTAAAAAATAAAGTCAATATCATGATCAGAAGAATTCTTCCACCGTTTCAGAATGATGCCTCACAAAACTTGGAATAAATTCCTCCTCAAAAATAACGGGAGAGGCAATATGTCCAAGACACATAATGCCTGTTACAGGTCTGCATCTATAAAACCTCTCTTCCCAGCCATACAAAAACCCTCCTGTACGTTACCTGGTCGTTCGCATCCTCCGGAGTCAAAGCCCCGATACCTTGTGCTGCCAGTGACATGGGCTTTAGTGCCACTCAGTGTTCAAATGACACAACTGCAGGGAGCTGCTGCACCAGAGCACCCAGCAGCGCGACAGGCAGCGGAACGGCACTTCATTGAAGGGAGGATGATGTTCATCGTTCACTTAATGTCATCCTCAGCCTCAGTAATTCCGTTCTGGAAAAGCATAAAAGTCACGATGGGTTTTCCCGAGGAACTGGACGTTCAGCATGAAATGATACAGGAACTGGTAAATAGCATGGCCGTGAGAAGTAAAGGAATCAAGAGCAGAGAGGAAGGGACAGTGAAAGAAGTTTGCAAGACACAAGAGAAGAGACAAAGTCAGAGCGGGCAGGAGGAGTCACTCAGCAAATACAGGCAAGTGAGAGAAGGACAAAGTGAGCACAAAGAGAATGGGACAATGAAACAAGCTATTAGGAAAAGCCAGGTAGGCTGTCACTGTCTTTTGGCTTGTCTGGGTTAAAACTCATCTTCACTGAAATGCAAATCTTGAATTCAGAGATGAGAAGCAATCTCAAATATTGTACTCCTGCATTCTCCCTCTTTCTCCTTCCTGATTCCTATTAATTATTTTTGCTAATTTTTGGTGGGGTTTTTTTAACCTAAAAACCCCCTCAGAAAATGCATTTTTGAAACACTTTGCCAAGTGTTCTGCTATCAACATCCTTTGTACGTGAAAGGCAAACAAACAACTCAAAGAGGAAAAGAAAAATACACTATTATTTGTATGGATAGTAATTCCCACAAACAGAAATATCTTACAAGAGATTTCCATAATATGATCGGGAATAACCAGACCAAACAATATATCTTCCTAGGCTGATAAATGTCAGAAAATTAAAAAACAGAAACGGAAATGAAAATTGAGTAGGAGATACTGCTAATTGTGAAAGAAAACATTATTTGCCCAACCAGAATAAGATGAAGCTATGTGCTGAGAATCAGGCAAGCCAAGAAGATCATCAAATATCAAAAGCAGAAACCGCATTTTGCCTGGGCATGCTAAGGGTGTCCAGAGTTGGACACTGTCACTCCCTGCCCTGCCAGCCTCACCTGGCCTAATCCTGATGAGCAGAGATACACCAAAGTGTATTGTAAAAACTGTTGTTTCTCAAGATATCGTTACCACACACAACAACTGGCATGCAACACTGTGATAAATACAATTCCTTCAGCAGATTAAACTCTCAAAAAATAACCAGTCTCAGACACACAGAGGAGCACAGAGAGTCCTCCTCGACTGGCCCGAGGACAACACATGTCTACCAGAGGAGACGGGTTGCTGCAGTATGGCATCTCGAAAGGGTGCTGAAGGAACACAAACTGTTTGGGGCTTGTATTCTCTTTTCTGCCTGAATTTATGTAAAATCCCTAATGAATAGAAGTTAATTAGCTACACTTAAGACTGATATACAACTACAGCCATAGGGAATAAACAGGTTCACCAGCTGCTGTATTACTCCGACTACACTGTAAATTGCTGCATGCTATTAACATGCTCTCCTGGCTTCAATAAAGAAAATCTTATTGAAATCAGTAGCACACATTTCCTATTTCAGTGAGACATTACAAAATTAAAATGATATGTAGTAAAAACAATATGTGTGAGCCACCTGCTTACTGTATGATAGAATAGATTGGCAGAGAATGACAGCTGCTGCACAGCCAACATTTCAGATACTGTACTACCTTGCCAACTGGACTTAAATTCACACATGATTTCCTTGACTAGCACTGAATGAATTTTTGCTGCTATAAATATGCATTGGCAATTGTGACGAATCATCCTGGATACTAAGGGTCACTGTTAACTCGAATACATCAAGAACTGTATCCAGTGCAAAAAGCCACCAGAGCAAATATTGGTGAATCAGGACTGTTTTCATGACCTACACACGAAGAATATGCCTTGACCCACGATGAGGGGTTGCCAATAATGAAGATAGTCCCTGCAGAGCTTGCTGGATACTCATGGCACAAAAGGCTAGATGTTAAAACTGAAGAAATAATTAATCGTTGCATGCCTCCTCACACTAGCCTGGAGTCTTTGAGAGCTATCACGCCCAAGACCTTATTTAGGCACCTAAAGCCAGATGCAAATAGCGTAAACTCCACTAAGTTCTTACACCTGTCCAAAGCCTATTCTACATCTGCATTTTGGTTTTAGCAGACTCGAAGCATGTCACAGCTCTACCCCTTAGCTGGGATTTCTGAATCCCTCTCCAGGCTCATGGGGCTCTCAGCACTGCCCAGTCACAGGGGTTTAGCAAAAGGCAACTTGATATTTTGATATTGCAATTTGACATAGCAAAAAGCTATTTGATATTGCTTCCACTTCCCATTGATTGCAATTAGAGCCATGTGCCTAATTATGTTTGCAGATCTGTTTTTGCTGGTTTTATATTAAGGGGATGCCTAGAAACAGTAAATGTTTCTTTAACTTTCTATTCTAGCAACTTATGTCTAAAGTCAGCGCTGACAGGAGCTGTAACAAGAAACCACTGCTTTAGATTTCCCCGATAATAAAATATTCTTTGCATATGTAACAGCAAGTACTCTGGGTCTGCAACATGAAATAATGTTGTATGGATGAACATGATTTATGGATCTTCAACAAACAACAATACTGTAGTGTTCATAAAAGGGCAGGTTTGGGGTAAAATCAGTAATCTATTTTAACCAATTCAAATGCCAATATCCCATCTGCTAAGTCTCTTTATTTTATATCAGTCTGCCATTTTCTCTTAGTGGTAGCATCAATAAACATTGTTGGTAATCATCTGCTTGTGCTCTAATGTGGCATATTCAGCTTCACTGAACAAAGCCAGCCTGAAGATCCCTGAAGAAAAAAAAAATACGGCTTGTTTAGCTCTGATTCAGACCCATGTCTCTGATTTAAGAATGACTCAAAGTTGCATCATCACCAGACCTGAACACAAAGAGTTTTTCTCACATATAAAACTAAATGCTAATAGCAGCTATATTTTATTTATTCAAAAGAAATTTTCAGTTACATAGGGCTCTTTCCTCGTTTTGCCAGGTGCATTGGAACATTTCAAAATAAACATCAATTTGAGGAGTTCACGAAAAACAATATTTGTATCTGGTGACATGTAACAGGATTCCAGCTGGAGAATATCACTTAGATTTAAGAAAGGGTTTGTTTTGCTTTCTGTCCTTTCAGATATAGATGGAAAACACAGACACAAAAGGCTGAATAACGAAGCCTAGATTCAGGCTTCCCTTGGCCGGTATTTGCCATAAAATTCTCAAATACATATTCTAACATATTCACAGTCTGCAGACCTAAAACACTATCAAAAAGACAGGTTTTGCTTCTCTGGCATTGTAAAGATACAGTTACAAGGATCTAATTAATTGCAGCCATTCATAGTTAAAACAGGCCTGATAATCAG
>NW_009737677.1:0-18559 GCF_000703405.1 Apaloderma vittatum | reverse complement strand
TGTAGGGAATCACTGGTGTACTCTGAAAAACTGTTACAAGCCCTGGCTTACACAATAACCTCAAAGCCTCACAGTTTTTGAGTTCCCATCAGGCTCCTTGTGCTTCTAAGAGGAGCACGGCAACAAGATATTTGTGTCCTTGGGTCTTAGGAGGCTTATCAGTAGTACAGGGAGGTCCTGAAACCCTCCAGTTGTGAGATCAATCTGATACACAGGCTGCCAAAAAACATGGAAGCTGGAATACTAGGCTGACAAGAAACCCTCTGGAAATCAGGTACATTTCTTGACTTTTCGTGCGTCTTCAAACAAGCTATCTCCGTTAAAATGCCATTTTCCAATAAAAATCTGCATTCTCTGAGGAGAAAACGTTCTATGGCAAATTACTGTCAGGACAGACACCTTGTCTCAAAGGCCACCAGTCCCTGAACATCCTCATGTTCCTGGAGGTCCTCTACACACCGAGGCGGAGCACGGAGAGCTCAGCACCACTGAGGACCAGGAGCTGCAGGGCGGCTGGAGAAGGCTGGGAATTAATCTCGTTCTGCTGTCAGGACGTGCCCTGTAAAATACAAGATTCCCATGCCTGTCACCTAATATTGTGCCCTGCCCCGGCATCATAATGGGAACGGCTGTGCTTTCGGAAGGCATCATCTTTGACATGAGACCATGAAACCACACATGTTTGTTGTTTCTATATTTGACACATCGATCTTGAGTTTGGGAAGGAAACAAGAGCTTCTGCTAACAGAGATCAGAAATGTCTTTTGGGAGGTGGCATGTAAAACCACTTGCTCAGAAAAGAAGTTTAGCTTTTAGTGAAAACTCTGATGTTAACAGCACTATGCTCCCAAATGACTAGAACCCACTTTTGAAAGGAAAGACTATAAAATATACTAAGTTTACAAATTACATTCTTGTACATTTGAATCACCTGTGTAGTCACTGCTGACAAAAAAAAAGCACAGAACTGCTGTTAAGGTATCAAAACGACCTAAACAATCTATTACATTTGTTCTCCAAGTCATGTTATTTTCTGCAACATTTGTACCATGAATTACGCTAATATTTTAGACACCAGCACACAGAAACAGCAAAACAAATACTAGACAGTGGAAAAAAGCAAATATATTTGAAATTTGGAAGTCAAAATGTTAAATATTATTGATATTACGTAATTAACTCCATAGGTGTTATACACCTGATTGTATACATCCTAAAAGATTATTTAGAGCACAGGCACTGACAGACCCGCTGTGGTCCCAGCTGGCCGCCTGCCTGCAGCCTGGGCAAGAAATAAATCCTGCTTTAAAATATTACACAGGTCCAAGATTTCCTCTTGGGGAGCATCACCTACATCAACATTCACACACAACGGCACACCCCTACCAAAGCCAACAGCAGCTGGAGCCAGGTCTGGTGAAAAGCCCCAGGAGAGGGGCCACCACCGCCCCGGCCGGCTCTGGGAGCCGTGGCAGGGAACGGCAGTTCCTGCCAGAACAGCAGTAGCACATTTTCCCCATCCCCTCCCCAGCCAAAGGAATGTATCATTAGAAGCCAAAAAAGAAATCTATATTAAGATACTGCTAATGTTCTATCAAAGTGACACAAACAAGTTACACCGCTAACAACTCACCTTCTTCCTACTCTAGGTATTTATAGCAATCTCTGAAATTTTACTGATATACCACAGTCTATTAATTCTGCTGTTCCCCCCCTCCCAAAAAAAAAAAAAAAAGTAGGATAAACAAGGGACAAAGTGAAATCTTTAAAATAGAATTTCCTCCCCACAGTTTAAGTTAGTTATTTAGGACTGAGCTTATCAAGCCAACTGGTAGGCATCCTGCACATGGCATAGCACCTCGCACCAGCTCTCTGCGTGTGCTGAATCATGGCCACTGATTTTACAGGAGCCAGTGGTATGTTCACATATTACAGAGCAAGAGCAAACCTTTCATTATGACAGTCTCTTAAATAGAAAGTGGTTAATAAACAAAGTTAAAGCCCAATTGACCAATTATTAAATGTCCTTGGAATAAAATGCACTGTTACTGTGCTTGAGCTAGTGCAGCACAAGTAAATATCTCTAAAAGAAAAAGCAAAGTCTTCTATGACAGAAACCAATTTGATATGGAAATGGGTCAACAGTTGCTTAAGATGTAGCACAGTTTTGATTTGATCTGCTATATTTGGACTCTGTATGAGGCGCTTCCAGTAACATCGGTATTGCTTATACATGAGACTTTTGCATAATCACTGTATGAAGCATTAGAATTCTTCAAATCGAGAATGATTTTCAAAATGACTATACATATCTATGTTAATAATGTGGATACAACAGTATTTGCTGAGGAAAAAGAACAACTGTTTTCTAAAACAATTAGGATTCATGATACATTACTTGGCAAACTCTTGTTCAAAAGCCAACATGATCCTTATCCAACAGAAGCCCAAATGCATCCATGGCCACCAAGCTGTGCATAACACTGAGCTCAGAACACGCTGGTCAAACAAGGCAAAATATAAAAGTAATTGCACACACACTTATTTTACAGATGAAAACCTGTATTTCCAGCAAATTGCTTTTTATATTGTTGCTTTTCAGACAGATGCTAGTTTGAGTTCTTAAGAAAACAACCGGATTCCATTTTAAGATTTTTCTTTCAAGGATATTGTATGACTTTGTACTTCCACATACCTCCGCTGTTAGCTTTTCAGTCCACCTTGTTATTCCTATGCAGTCCCTAGTAACCTTTGTATCACTATAGGGATTAAACTAATTTCACTCCTGAAAACTACAACAGGTCACTTCACCATGCTTACCACCATGTTAGGGAACCGTTTCCAGCCAGCAGTGAATTCTTCGTTTTACTCACTTGGCCTCTGCTCACATATGCTACCAATACAATGACGTTGGTTCTTGCATTCTGCTGTCTGTCCTTGGGAAGAAGAACACACATATGTAATATTTTCCCTTTAAGTATGTAGTAACAACGAATATAAGCATTTACATCCTAAAAGCCAAATGCAGGCACTGAACATCGGCTGTTGACTCCTGCACACTGCTCATACAAAGGAACGTGACCTTGGTCATGGGTGAGATCCTGGTAGCCCTCACAGCATAAAGCCATGATTAGCTGCTGCATATAGGCAACCTTAAAAAAAACCTAAAAATTGTAGGGAGCATTTTTAATCGACCTCTGAATGCTGTTTGGCATTGAAGGAGGACACATTCAGATGATATTAGTGGAGGTCGTAACATTAGCATGTTACCTCTGCAGAGACATAACCAAGTTATTGTAGCCATAGTAATCCAGTGGTCTGCTGAAATCTAGTGAAGTGGGAACGATAGATCTTCCTACAGATACCAAAATGAAACAAAATCTTGGACCTGTGTAATATTTTAAAGCAGGTTTTATTTCTCGCAGAGAAAGGGTATAACCCAGGCCACAGGTACCAAAATGAAACAAAAATGTACTATGCTATTTGTGATTAACAATAATGACTCTAAAGACAGTCTATTTCTGATTAATAATAATTACTCTAAAACCAACATCAGGTATAATTACAGGGGTTACTAACCTTTACAGAGTTCACATGAATATCCATTGGATTCCACCGTCTGTTCTGTGTCATATATAACAGGAAAGATGATATTCTGAGAAGAAAAATCTCTGCAATCCATATCTCTACAAGGGTACACCCCATTCAGACAAAGCACATTTTAATCCAATAATTCCTATAGCATATTGCAATTATTAGACTAACTGCTATTAGTGAAAACCAAACTACTCAATCCTATGTCTGGCTCCATAACAGATGTCATACATAATGTTTAACAAGTAGTTCGTGTCTCTTGACACCATTTTACCACTTGTAAAATAAGAATGCTTTGAGATCATTGAATGGTAGATATTATAGAAGTAAAAAGCATTGACTATTATTTGTTGTATTATTATTATTATTTAATGTAACATATGGATGTAAAATTCTGGCTTGTTTGACCAGGAAGACAGCCCTATATGTTTAAAATTAAATTAGCATAGAAAAAAATTAAGCAAACAGACTATCTCAAATAGGAAATGAAATAAACAGTATGGAGCTCTTTAAATACATAACAAGTAATCAGCGAAAGGGCTGTGAACGGAACCTGAGTGGGAAGCTTGTGACCAGTGAGGCTGATATTGCTGGAAGCCTGAATGAAAGTTAAAAGGCTCCATGACTAGGCCAGACTATACAGGCAATTAGAAGTGCTGAATGTTGCCAAGGCATCAGGCCAACAAGAATTACAACTCAACAAACTGAATGAAGGAGAGTGGGGGAAGAAAAAAAAAAATAGAAAAAAAAAAAAAAGGAAAGGCTTTAATTAAATATTTGAGATCTCACAAGGGATGGGGAAAGTGCCAGGTAACTGGAAGATGGTTAACTAAGCGGAGGGGGTCTGTGCGCTCATTAGCGTGTGGGGGAATTTACAAGTGTAACTTCTACTACCATTAATTGGAGCTACAGTAAATGAATTCTGCCAGTGTATACTGGTGGGAAAAGGCTCTTGTTACCTAGAGTGGTCTTACCTGGTGACGGTTTATTGAAAAGTTATAGCATGATTTTTGCATCCGGATGAAAAAAGTCACCAAGATGGAACTTCCTAAAGTAAAAGTTTGTACTACTTGAAATGCAGGATGATCCCAGAATAAAGCGGGATTTTCATAAGAACTCTTCTTCACAGCATTTTTTCAGAATTGTGCAAACATTTACATCTCTGCCCTGCACCTCAGAAACCCCAAAATAACCCTGTGGGACACACATCAGATTCAAAGTGGATAAAGTAAATGCATTTCTGCAGTTCCTTGTCAGAAGGGTCACCAGTGAGGATGATTTGGTTGTGCCTGTGCAGAAATGAGACAGGGAAATGAAGCCGGGAGGTCACTCACCCGCAAAGAAACAGCAAGAGAGCAGAGAACAGAAGTACTGGTGAAAGGACCTAACGATGGTGAGGGTAGGGCAAGAAGCGCAAGTCACTATGTCAGTGGACCCAATTAGAAACTCTATAGATGTAATTACTTCAGATAAGCATACACACGGTTTTATGCAGCCTCAACTTTTATGGTTTTCACAACATCTATCACATGTCAAGTTTTAACTGCGCGTTAGTTATAATAGACCATTTTGCTATCCGCTGTTCCTCCATCAAATCGGAAGTTTACTTCAGAACAAAATTTTAAACTTCATTGTCCCTATAGCACTAAGATCAAGTCAGAAACTATTTACAGACTAAAAAGAGATTTGTAATTTTTTTTTCAACTGCAATCAGAGAAATGTAATATGTAAAACATTCTGTATCTTCAGAGCCCATTAATGCAAACCAGAAATAACGGCTTTAGTAACTCTTTCAGGTACATGAAACAGAGAAGTAAGGGCCAGGAAGCTTATGTCAGGGTCCTATGTTGGTTATTTTATCAGTATTTCTAACTGAAAAGGAGAAACTATCAGAGTTTCACAGGATGACATCAAAAAAGGGCAGAACTCAGCATCTGTTCTCCAATGACTATATATCATGGGATAGTTTACAATAAAGAATATATTAAAAAAAAAACCACAACATGAAAAGGCTCATGAAGAAGAAGGCTATAAGCCTTCACAGTCTTGAGGCCACATAAAATCTTTTTAAAATCCAAACTGCCCTCAGCCATTCAAGAACTTGGTCTTTCAAGTGAAATGTGCCTACACAAGCCATTTTAAGAGACTTTGTGTTCTCAACTTTTGCCAATGGCTTTACCAGAAAAGTGATCAAGTAGTCACCTCAATAAGCCCAATATTTTTGAAACTTATATTCCAGTTTAGACTTGGACTCTTATTTCATTACAGGAATAATGCAATATACCTTAAAGAGGAAAAGAGGGCATTAGTACAATAAATTAAAACAATGACTACAGCTAGCAGTGAGATATCCATTAAAGTATTTACTGTTCTTGAAGATATAAATCATTTCATATCATCACCATGGGATTACCTTACAAAAAGTAGATTCCAAGAAAGATTTCCTTTCTTCTCTTGCCTACCCTCATGAAAATACAGACACCTGCAAGGCACAGAACAGATCCACATCTACAATTGCTATGAAAGAAAGTTTATTTCATGACATAATCGAATACTACACAACAATCACTTCAACCATTATTTTTATCTAGAACTTAAACGCTGACACAAAAGCCAAAGTCAGTATTAGTAGCCAAATTTGCTAAATTTCTCAAGATTAAGATGGGTAAAATGAAGAATTTTCACATTAAGGTGGTGGGCTATATCGTAGCTTAATTTATAATTTCCAGGCGTATAAGGCAAGCATAGACAGACCATATGTCTTTTCTTGGCCTTTAAATGCTCCTATTTTCCACTAGACTTGCCTTTTTCTCCATCTATTGGCAGCCATACCATTTGCTATTCAGGTGATTGGCTGTAATGAGCCAAGTCCTGTTTCCGTATGAATAACCACTTTTTTCCCCAATTACTTAAGCTGCCAGCAAGTCACTGGTGTCACGTTCTTTGATGCGAATCTGACTGTCAATAGAAAACAGGACCGCATAAAGAAAGAATTTATGATGATACCCTTAGCTTAACATTTTTCATAAATGTTATCCAGTTTATTTTCCAGAGAATATGGGGAAGGCAGCAATGGTCCACAGTAAGAATATCTTTAATTGGCTTTGTGCTCCACATGCCCTTGCAATCAGCCTTCCCATATGGTAGTCTGAAATAAATTTATCAATCTGCATTTACGTATTTATGTCACTTCAAAAGGTCTGTTTTAGTCAATATCAAAATCTATAAAAATGGCACATTTCATTTTAAAATTGTCTTTAAAAAGTTAGAACACTGACTACATAGTTTGGTATTTACAATTTTTGGAAATAACGAGACACACAGAAACGCATGGGGAGGGAGGAAGCTTCTGAAGCCAATGAGCATCAGCTATTAACAATACAAGAACTAAATATACAATTTTAACTCATTTCTTGAAAGGTCATTTTTTATTAATCTTTCTTAAATGGGCTTTTTCACTTAAAGGGAGACAGCTTACATTTTGCAAGCCAAGAGACCTTCTTGGAAGTCACCATGGTAAGTGTGATGATGGAGTAAGCGGCTGATTCCTTCCTGGTGCTGGCACTCCTGATTGCAAGCACCATCTTTGACAGTAAATAAGTACAGAACAAAACTATTTTCCATCAAAAAATTGCTATATTAAAATTTTAATACAAAACAATAAAAGCAACACTGCCCAGTATTCAAGGCCTTGTCTATTTACTACCTACCTTTAAACCTATATCATTTCACGAATCCTCCCCAGATCTCTACCAAGTAGATTTTCCAAGTGTTGCCCATTTCTTCCAGGTGACTCCAATTAAACATGATGTTAAGCCTCTGAGTAATTTCTCGAACATCTGCTTCCACAATATAGATACCAGCAGCCAATCTAAAGGGAAAGTATGTGTTCGATACATATTAAAAACTGCTCTTGGTGCTACAAAACTCAGATTCAGTTCCATGTGTTCCCAGGTGCTCTCAACTGGGACCTCACCTCCGAATTAAACAGCTCCTGTAGAAAGATCTAGAAACAGCATGTGTCCTACATAACTACGGCTCTTTCGCCAAAAGGTTTCCTAGGTTGTTTTTTTATTGCTAAAAACAAAATAATAAATCATTGTTTACATAAGGTTGGCAGCACTTTTCACAGACCTGAGACAAAATAAGAAGCCAGCAAAGGGAAAACAGGTGAAAAGAAAATTATTTCTTTAATGGTCTGCTAAGAATTATATCATCTTTGATTGTGCTGATTTACAAACAGGAAAGGTCTTGTCTAATCTCTGTGAGGGAAGAGGGAGAGAAAATAGCTGCTCAGCCTGGAATTCATTAGTGAAATGCATTTAATATCTAAATGAAGCAAACCCGTAATGTGTACTTAATTAACCTGGAAAAATACATTTTTTTTCTTAAGTTTAAAGTTGCTGTTTAATGACAACCTGTTTTTATTACTACTGGGCTAAAATCTGGTTTTAGACACACACAAAATCAGAGCAGCTCATAGCTTTCTCTGGTTACTCAAATCAGTACTGAACAAGGTTCTCTCCTCAGATGCTGAAATAGCCCATAAATAAAAGCAATTGAATATTGTAATTCATTAACCTTGATACAGGATTTAACTGGAATTTTTACAAATTATTTTATACAGGTTTTTTTTTCACCACCAATGCATTTTAAAAGGTGTTTCAGGACCATTGCCCATTACAAACTACGTACTCAAGCAAAAGTGGCTGCCACAAACTCTGGTGGAGCGTTGCTCATCAGGTACCAGGTCAAAGTCATTTATGCCCTGGAAGGAACAAATAGATGCCTGACTAGGCTTCCAAAATTTAAAGTACCTGCCTGCTCTCTAGTTGCCTAAATGCTTTCAAGTATCTTAATAAATAGTAACGGACTAATGGAAGGCACAAACTAGCTGGAGCCTACATTTGAAATCTGCTCTCAAACCTCGTTTGCAGATTGGCCAGATGGTAATTAGTGTGGAGGTGTTCTCCAGGCAGAC
Source organism: Apaloderma vittatum (assembly GCF_000703405.1). NCBI lineage: Eukaryota > Metazoa > Chordata > Aves > Trogoniformes > Trogonidae > Apaloderma > Apaloderma vittatum. The sequence continues at coordinate 9,984 of NW_009737677.1, read as the reverse complement.
TTGCTTTCAGGGCAGGGTTTTTTTAAATTTTATTGGGGTTGGGGGAGGAGAGAAGGAAATCTTTTTTTTTCTCCAGTTAAGATTAGTAACAGCTAGGAAAGGGTGAATAAAAGCTGAGGTACAACAGAATATTCTCTATTTTGTTACATTTAAGAAAGTGCTTGCAATTTAATCCGGAGAGACCAATAAACAGAAGACTAAAATAAAAAGGCAGAAGGCTGCAGTGTCAAAGTGCTGTTAAAGTACATGAGAAAAGCAATCCACTTGGGGTTCATTGTAACACTTCGAATAATGAGCTTCCCATATTTAGACACAAGAGATAGCAAATTCAAACCCCCTGGAAAGGATACAATACAGTTATACAACAACATAGCAAACTGTATTTGTTTTGTTATTACTACCTATGCACCCTATGGTTTCTTTAGGGAAGATGATATGATATCTTTATACTGTGGTGTGTAAAATAGTCTGAAATCTCTCTTCGACACCACCAACGTACCAAAATCCTTCCCAAACAGTGAAAGACCTCCAACTTGATGCTAAGCTTGATCTTAAGCATCACTAAAAAAATAATATGTTTTGTTACTGCATTTCTCTCTGAGAGGTTTTCAAAATCCTTCCAGTCAGTACATGAGATAGGATACATATTGTCGGGGATAAGTTGTTAAAGTGAATTTGAAATGTGCTTCTCAAAATATCGTTTACACATTTACCAGATGGTAAAATAAACATGTAAATTGTTATCGAGTATACACCAACTTTATACTACAATTTTACCCACTGTAGAAATGGTGTAAAAATGTTGAATATAGTGTTACTTGTTCATTTAATAGTTTATTAACATTTTAAATACATTTGGAGAATAAGTTTATTTTCAAATAAAAAAAATACTTACAAAAATATAATTTTAAGCCATTAATCAGGCCAGATTAACCTACTTGCTTCTGCATTTATCATTTACCTTATCAATAATATAATTAGCATAATTATAGTTGGTTTCTAAGTATTTGCCTATGCGTAGATATTATACATGCTTAATGGAAAGGGTTCTGAAAGATAAATTTAAGTTGAACAAAGCTCTGAGAAAGAAATAGTAAGAAGTATGGTTACCAACATCTTAGTTAAAGTAGCTGCTATTAGACCAACAGGTCACTTTGCCACAGGAATGTCGTCTTTCACGAGCCACCACACACATTCAGAAACACGAAGAACGAATGCTTTGTTCATGACAAAACAGGAGGTGTGTGCTAACAACCTTCCCATCCAAAGAAGAGCCTAATGCACTCACTATCTAGCAATATGTAGAAATTAAAATCTTCCAGCTTAAAGAGTAAGTCTTGTCCTTCCCTAAAACAGAAAGTCCCGTGTACGCCATCACTTGTTAATGAACCTGGCAGAAGACAACAGATGAAGGATTCTGATGGAAGACTGTTGCTTTTACTACCTATGACTGGTCTTTCCTTTTGCAGTTCTGTTTCTGCCAACCCAGCACACCAACTACCTGGTGCTGTAGGAATTTCTTTTCCGCATTTCAGACTATGCCAGATCCTTTTCTCAAAAAGAACTTCATTATTTTGCTCCTTTAGTTTTAGGAACATTTTTCATCTAAGAGAACATATATTCACTCAGTATATTTTGGGTTTTGTCTTATGCACTCAAACTAATTACTCCTTATAAATGAACGTATCAACTAGTCCAAAATATCCAAGGATTTTTTTTTTGGTCACTCCACAATAGGGTCTTGGATTCTTATCTGACTTTTGTCCAAATTACTTTTTCAGAGGCTTTTGACAGCATCTAAATTCAACCTCATGCCAACCATTAAGCTTCTGTTTATGATTACATTATGGCTTTTACATATGTCCTCAGCAGTACAGTTTGTCACACAGATACAAATAATACATGATTCTCAAAAGTAATAGCACACAGTTAACTTAAGATGTGAGTTACCTTTATTAGTGAATTCTGGAGGAGCTTGCATATCCAACAAATATCCTGTATTAGTAGGTGCCACAACATAAAAAACTCCAGACCTAAATTTTCTTTAAAGAACATCCACTTACTACAGGGAGCTAGGACAAAAGTAATAGATGATAAGCTTTAACAAACTTGTCTGGTTTCTCTGACTCAGCCTATGGAAGTTTGAGATTTAAGATTCAGAAGTTCTGCTGAAAAACAAAGTGCCAAAAGCTGTTCCACACTGGGTGCTTGATCAGGACTGTAGCAGGCTCTTCTAGGAAAGGAAAGCAAACCAAACCAATTTACATCTGACCACTTTTAAAACACTAGCTGGAATTTGCTGCTTTACCAACTTACCTTTTGGATTACCCTCTGCAGCTGAAGAATTTTCCAGAAAGACACAGAAATATTTGATAGTATTGAAGTTATTACAATAATAATTTTTTCATATGGGAGTAAGTAATAACATAACTTAATTTTATACTCCCAAAATCTCTGGAAAAGGCTGCTTTAGAAATCATTAGGCAGAAATACGAGTTCAAACTTAGAAAAATAACCTGAGTGGGACAGGAGGAAGACTGACTGATGTACCCAGACAGGAGGTGTCCAATAGCACCTCTACAATTACCAGTATACCTCTGTATACAAATCAAGGATAACGTGGGGAAGCTTTAAAGTCTGACTACCAAAATCCCTGGGGCATTCAAGTTACGTATTGGCTTTGGTGCACAAACGTGTATGATACACTAAAACACTAAAGATGAGAGGGAACTGATGAAGAAATCATTGTCTTCAGAGCCTGAGCCACAGAGCACCAGGCACCTCTGCCAACTAACTTCGAAGCAGAGCCTGAGCCAACATTTCTATAAAGGCAGGGTGAGCACTGGAAACTTGTAGCATATGTTGCTATTTACATAACTAATTGTAGCATGCACAGTTAAAAAACAGCCTCTAGCTTTAGCATATACGTGCAAAATAATTGATTTTATTATGTACAGAAAATTAGAAACTGTCAGAAACAAAGCCACTCGTAACAGCCGTGAGGAAGAATTTAGAAGACGCATCTCCTAGATTGCAGAGGCTAGTTTTCACACAGTTGTGTGGTTTACAGCTAGAATATAAATCTAGACAGGATCCAATGACAGCTGATACCCTACCCCAAGCTTTCGGTAAAACTGACATACACACACCATAGTCTGATGGTGGAGACGCTCGAGAAAAATCTTCCCAGTCTCAGACGAGCTGTGGTTCGACATTGCAGACGCTGTAACACAAGATGAAACTTCGCAAAGGATATTGCAAATATAATAGTAATAACCTAATTTTACGCACACATTAAAAAAAAAAAAAAAGGGAAGAAATACGTGATGGCATAGAGTAAAAGCACTAGCTGACTTGCTCCTAAATCTCTGATGAAAAATAGTAGGACACCAAGATGTGGGAAAAAAACAAAGATGTACTAAAGCTGCATTATCATTGAAACTTCGCAAAGGATATTGCAAATATAATAGTAATAACCTAATTTTACGCACACATTAAAAAAAAAAAAAAAGGGAAGAAATACGTGATGGCATAGAGTAAAAGCACTAGCTGACTTGCTCCTAAATCTCTGATGAAAAATAGTAGGACACCAAGATGTGGGAAAAAAACAAAGATGTACTAAAGCTGCATTATCATACTGGCTACTTTTCAGGGGGTAGGGAGGGGGAGGAAGCAAAAGCTTCAGGATTTCTCAGGCAAAACGCTGTGTTTGTGTAATGCAGAAAAAAAATGCATATTGGTTCTAGAACGTTCTCCTGTTATTCAGGAATAACACTATTAGGGACAACAATTAATCCTATAGATTGAATCTATATTGTCTAGATACGACATTTATTCTTGCAGTTACAGAATAGACTAGAATTTGTTACAAATTTAAATATTTTTATAAAATAACAAATTTTAATCAGGTTATCTTAAGATATGCTCTGGCCAAGAGTCCTATGGAAAACAGTGTTAAATTTTTTAAATAATAATTTTAAAAGTTTAAAAAAGGCTATACATAATCAAGCTTAGATCCGCTGAGGTCCCATAAATTATAATACAACACCCATAAAACTAGGAGTTCAGCTGTTACATGCTACTTAAGAAAACACTCTGAAACAGACACCCTGGTTATGCAACTACAAATGCTAAAAATATTTACATTGTAGATTCTTAAAAATGTGTCATGTTCAATGTTTTATGGGAGTTAAAGCCTTTGCAATCACAAGAAACTCCATGTAAGTGTAAATTGAAATATTTGGGTATGAAAGAGAGCAGCCTTCCATGGATCTCATCCTCCTCCCTACTCCGGAGCAAGGCTCTCCTTCTTTAAGCATCCTCCCCAGAAGGGGTTAAAGGAGAGAGCACTCATCTACACGTTCAAGCTCTAAACAGGACAAGGCACAGAGGAGCCAGTGAAGTGTCCTCCCAGTAAGGAAAAGGATGGAGGAGAGCAAGGCAGAGGCTGGAGCTCACGGGAAGCTTTGGAGATGTAGCAGGGAAAGCAGCAGAGCCTACTTGGGGACTACTGGTGTATTCGCTCAGCTCCGAGCTCTGCTGCTTCATCACCAGGGAACGCAGCGATGCCTGCGTTATCCTAAACTGCTCTCTGAGGGCGGGTTTCGGGTTATAGATAAGCCCATCCTGTACCTACTTGCCTGTGACAGGGATCACCAGCTCGCTGCCGTCCTGCCCTTGCACCCACCAGCCTGGCAGCCCTTCCCAGGCAATAGCACCGTCACCACCCAAGTGACTTCAGAGAGCTGAACTGACGGCAAACCAACCCTCGTGAAAAGGGTTGCGTACACAGAGCTGAAAATCTCCGAGCTCTTTATCCGGAGGCAGCTGTAGGTATCCAAATAAAGTCAAAATTAAATATAATTGCTGTTTAGCACAGCATATATTTAGCACAGGCATTACCCTTGTCCCTCTATTCCTGGGAAATGTGACCACAGTGACAGAACCGCATTTTAATTACCAAGGGAAAAAAAAAACACCCCAAACCCCACAGCGGGTAACACTGCTAAAGCAAAACAGATCGAGGCCCTGATCCTGCAAAGACTTACGTGCACAGATACATTAAACTTTACACTGTCACTGGACAACTACTTGTGTTGTTTCTTCATTTACAACATATTTGGAAAATAAGCGTATACTGCTAGTGGACTACCAGGGGGTTTGGCCTTTTAGGTTACATCTATCTAAAGGGCACACAGAGAAACACTTTCCTGAAGAAATCTTACACCCGCATGTTGCTACAGTAAGTTTTTACGTTAATTTTTAAAGGCTTGCTTTTTATTTCTGTCATTAAACTTCATGTTACTTTAGTTTACAGATGAATATGTTTGTGATTAAAAAATAATTTTTAAATAATTTTCATTTGTATCAATGGTCAGAGAGGAGGTAAAAGTGAACAATATATGGAAACAAAAACTGAAACAATGAAACGTTTAAAAATACAATACTGAATGTTAACATTAGAGGGGGTTTATAGTATTTAACACAAAGGGGGAAAAAAGAGCTACACTAGCTAAGACTTAAAGAATGCAAAATTACAAAATCCCAGACATACACAAAAAGGACTAAAAACATCTGATTAACCTCCGTCCATTCAACTTCTGAACATTTTTTTTTATATTGAAAAAATAGAGATATTGTCCCTAAAAGGGGATAAATTCTTTTATAACACACACCAAGGAAACTGGTTTTGATTCACTTGTGAAGACAATCAAAGCATCAAAATCAACCTTGACAATAAGGAGAAATGAAGCTTCAATTATTCTTATAATCTAAATATAGAGAAATACAAATATAAGTACAGTAGGGTATCAGTTGATGGGTTTGTATTTATTTTAACACTAAGGAAACAAACGTATATCGAGTTAATAGTTGGCCCTATTCATTCCATCAAACAGCACCTGCTGTGGATAGTGTCTAAACCACAAGAGGAAACCATCAGACGATAGAAATCACTCTTGAACCAGTGAAATGGTTCACTCAGTGAAATTGTACACCAGTTGAGGATTTAATCCACACTGTTCTGACTCCAGCTCTGCACCAAATACCAATCCTCAATGAATATCTGAAATAACTGCTTGAGAATGCATCCAGGAATAAAATTATAAAAAGCTTGGAAATCATTTAGAACTGCAAGTACTAGAGATTTTTCAGTGAGATTTTCATCGTTTCTAAACATGGGCTGTTAAACCACTCAGAGGCTTTTGAGAAATGCCTCTACCCCTCAGCACTCGTGCACGGTGCTTTCCGCAGGAAACTCGGGGACTGTCAATAGAAAGAAAAACCTTTTGCCTCTTCTTCAGTTGCATCTAATTCAAGTGAAATGCTCCCTTCTCCTACCGCAGGAGTAAACCAAGCTACCAGAAGAGAGGTTACACCACACGTAAGTAATACCTCTGTACAAAACCACTGTGCTTGAGAGGTACAGGGGTCAGGGGGCAGCAACATAGGGAAGGGGGGACGCTTTAGGGGTTTTACTGAAAGGGGATGTAGCACAGACAACTCTTGCTTCTCCCTGTTACGGCATCGCGGGTCTAATTTAGGGAAATGTAGGCACTGATCGCAGGGCAACAGGCAAGACAGGACGTGATGCTGCTGGGCCCTCGGGTGGGATTCCCACGTGACACGAGGTGAGCCCCGACTTTCCCCAGGGCCAGCGAGCAACCCCGTCTTTCCTCCGTGCCTCCAGCCAGGAGGCCTATGGAAGATGGAGATGTGAAAGTCTAGCTGCAGTCGGCTCTCGATAAATAACACCACTCCTTCATCAGACATTTCCACAAAGGTAAATAAGCTCTAACCGGAGTGTTAATCAATCACCAAAGGCATTTGTTAGCTCACATTTATGATTTCAGCTTAATTCTCTGTGGGTAGGTGTCTCCGTCTAAACTAGGACACCTTTCAGCAACCTAAAATTTCTCCCATCTCAAAATATTGGTGTTGCTCTCTCGTCCTTCAGTCCCAGACCAATATTATCTGTTTCCTGAATAAGCAAAAGCAGGCAACATGTAACTAAATATAATTCAGGAAAGAAACCTACTTATAAAAATGAATTCCATAGCATGGCCTGTAAAAATTAGGATGTGACTTTTAGAAAGTTTAAATTCCATGTCAGTGCTATCACCAAAAAAAAATAAATCTAAAAAATACCCAAGGAAGCCAAAAAATATATTACGAATGACTGAAGTGGAAGCTTGTATGACACTTTGGTAATTCATCAATGCAGCGTTTCTGCTAGATTTAAAAAATCAAATTATTAAGTGTATTCTAAATCAGTCAGTCACTTCAAGGTACATGACTATCACAATTATTGAAAAAGGCCTTGATCCTGAAAACATTTATGTCTGTGAATTTTTAGACAAGTGAATAGTCTTTGTAGGACTGACCTCTTACTTTACGTTGTTCACACATATGAACTTGCATGCACGATCAGAGACTACAGCAGGAATTACAAGCTATCAACATTTTACCTAAAATGTCTCTTAAAACAGATTCAAAGTCATTACCAGCTGTTTCTTATTTAAAGCTTAAGAAATAAATGCTCGTTAATATCAATGCAATAGTATGGATAGTTTTACACAGAAGTAATGTACCTGAAGTTTTCCTCCATTCTGCCTTCAGTTTAAAAAAAAATAAAATTTAAAATTTAAAAAGCCAACTTAAGACCAAGAAGATCATTTGTACTCGTATCAGCCTCTTAGTGTTAGAAACACTGCAACTATGAGAAATTGCAGTGATAGCATGAATAAAACACCACAGATTTTATTGTGTAATATGTTTTATAAGGCCAAAAGTTACATCTAATCAGGAACGGCAGCCTTGGATCTTTATGAATTAATGATTTTTCTACATCTGTAAGAAGGAAAATATTATGTATGCTCAAAAAATTCAAGAGTTATATATACATATGTATTTCAACCAATTTTTTCTTTTCAGGTATACCTATTTGAACAAATGGACAGCTTTCAAGTGATCACACTCTGAAATAAGCGGTGCTTTTGTTTGTGCATTCCCAGATTAATATGCATTCTGATAAATGCATGAAATGTTATCACTAAGCTGCGCAGCTCTCTAGACCTACCACAAATACATTAAAATCTATTTAGCTGGAAAGAACCGGGTACTGAACACAAACACTCTGCTTCCGTGCGTTTACTTATCGCTCCGCTATTTCATTTTTTTTTCTTTGACTTTGCCCCCGTATCTTAGCAAGAGACACGGTCCCCACTGGAGACCACATTTGTGACAAGTTTCAATAGTTAAATTGAAAACTTGTGTCCATTCTGCACAGAAACAGTACCTGGAAAGCATACTTTCATGCAAAATCCTATTTTCTGCTTTTCCCAATACACACACGTTCTTTTTTTTGTATCACAGGAATTTTAAAATTGTCCTGTGTAATTTAAATAAAATGTCCAAAAACAGTAACCTTCTACAGGGAGAAATCGGAGCACTTCCAGCTGACAAGGTAATTTGCAAGGGACATACAAAGCACCTGAAAACACAGACTGTGAAGAAAACCATTTTAACTATAGCAACAGCATTCACTGCATAATGTTATAAGGAAAATTATGCAATTAGGTCTCTTATCAGACTTATGAAAATTCAGATTTATGCCAGTTGGGGAGGAGAAAAAAAAAAATTTAAAAATCATTGTTCGCCACATCTCCCTTGAGCACTACCTAGGGGAGGGGAGTGATGACCAGACAGCGAAAATTAAGAAGAATGTGTCCCACCTTACGCCTATTCTGCCAATCTGTCGTGGTTGTTCTTCTAGCTCCATAGGTTTACATGATTTTTTTTTCCTTTTTTTTTTTTTTTTTGCTGACAAGTAATACAAGACAGATTCTTGCCTTCTTAGGATCTTGCAATCTAGTTTAGACATAGCACGTCAAGTGGTGATGAAAGAAGGTTAGGGTGGGTTTGAAAAGATGAGGATTCCAACAGTAAACGATGCAGAGACATCAGTTTGGTAATGTACACATGTTTTGCATGATTCATTGGACCAAAATGGCCAAAGGAACTTAAAAAGCTGTCAAAGGCATCTTTACCTCTGACCTACCTAGTCATCCATCTGCTTCCTCATACTGTCAATCAAAACCCTCCCATCCTTATCACTATTCTATTACACACATTTTCCACAACTATTTCTCCTCCAGCTCTTAAAAAATATCTTAGCAAACATTTCAATCAGTCATTAAAAACCTTGTTAAAATATGCAATGTGTCATCAAATATGCATAGCGTACTCGTGCAAAATCTGCAAGGCGTAAATCACTGTATTACATTTGATATAGTATTAATGTGAAACATCATAGAAAGTATTACCAATAAGAACTTTGAATTACTTTCCACGGATTGCAGTCGATTTTGTGTTGTATCGAATAAAGCAAAGACAGGGCAACCTAGCAGATTATTTTACACAATAGTTAAATTAAAAGCCCATTCAGCATGCCTAGAATAACAATAATACAAATTATACCTCGTGTAAAATACAAGTAATTAGTCGCTGGTCTAACAAATTCATACGCGGGGTTTTGCTTCGACTACAGTGAGTGCGCTGCAAGTATATTAGAATTTACACACAACGGGTCCAAATCTGCATGTTCGATCCTAGGTGAACGCAAACATTTTAATCGGTCAGTAAACATACGCTTAGCAGACACAGGTGCGTCTCTAATAATAATAATAATCATCTAAAAAATTATAGTAGTAACAAAGTGACCTACCGACAGGAAACAGCCTGTTTTACTTCTGCAGCCCTTATCTCTTCCAATCTCCCGCAGAAACAGTTATGGAATTACCCTGCCGAAATAGTTATGGAACAACATTAACCACTCACGCACGGGAAAGGCTTTTCTTCAGACCTGTCACACGTTACGTACCGATTCCGGACCCGCCGGATAACCCCTGATCAATAAAACCGAGCAAAACCCTTTCCGGGCAGCGGTGTGCCTGCGGTGCCCGCCTGGCCACCCTTCGGGCAGCA
>NW_009737676.1:0-18794 GCF_000703405.1 Apaloderma vittatum | reverse complement strand
GACGGGAAGGGCCGGGCCCGCGCCTGGAGCTTCGTAAGTCTCTGAGCAGTTGGCACTGTGCCTTTGCAAAGCCCGGGTTAAACTCAAAGCGCCGCCTGTGCTTTGTAGTCTGGGACTGTGCGGTCAGGTTCCGTTTTAGTGTCCCTGTGCCTTCAAGCTGTAAGCAAGCTCCTTGTGAAGGGGTTGACAAGACAAGTGCATCAGTTTCTAAGAGTAATGAAAAGCTTGAAAGGCTTTCCCGTGTTGTGTGTCCTTGTACAAATACGTGGTGGTATCAACATGCCCAGGGTGATTTTCGGAGTATCCCGGATTTGTCCGGTGGTAGCACATGGGGAAAAGTGTTTCCTGAGGAAGAGAAGAACTTCTATCTTGTTTACTTTTAATTCTTCAAGAGGCTTGAGAGAGGAGAAGGCTATGTATGGCAGATTAGGTTCCTTCCGTCACGCCTAGAAGAGGTTTGTTTTTCCTGAGAAAGAGCAGCAGCTCCGTTGGACAGTCTGAGGGGCTGGTTCAGCCTCAGCAGGAGGCCTTGGGGAATTGGCTGAATTCGGCTCTACCGAGGAACTAAATCCAAAGATCTCCATCCGTAGTAGTTTTATTCATGTGTTTATCCTCTTTATTAAGCAAGTGGCATAGAGGGCAAATTAATAATATGCCGTCGTCTTTGTGGAGGATCTTGCTCACCAGTGTAGGGACTCACGGCAATGAGGTTGTGAAACTGTTACCGCTGAAGTAAAACCAACTCCAGAGTTGGACGGTAGGGCTGGGGAGGGGGATGTGGGTTCTTTCAAGCCTGGCAGGAGAAATAGTCTAAAGTGAGGACAGCTAAAAAAAAATAAATAAATCTGCAGTTACAGCTGCCAGAGGAACACCTAAAGCAGCCCTCTGTGTGAGGAAGATGCCAAAAATTGTGGCTAGCTAATGGCATCCAGTCACTTCTTGAAAATCATCCGACTAGTAGTGTGTGAACCAAGTTTCCTGTCATTCCTAGAGCAGCTATTCCAACTCTAAAACCTTATTTTAAGAATTAACATTTAAAAACAAGCTGTTGGAATTTCAGCAGTGCTGCAGTTGGCCATCTGCTATTTTTCTAATTCTAGCTTATGTTGAAATAAATCTGGCTCATTTTCACAAAAGTATGTTCTAGGACTTGCGTGTTCTGTCACTGCGTGATCCTCTTAGTTTTATTCACAGATTGCGTGGGTAACTGGGGATAGGCGTCTCAGAACTGAAAAGATTTCTGAGTTCTGTTCTTACCCTCTGCTTTTTCCAAATTTAAGAAATTATTTGAAATAGCACTTGTTCTATTATTCTGAAAGGCAAGTGAGAGGAGGATCAGTCACAGTAATCTTAGCTTGATTCTGTGTAACTTTCAGTGATTTGATGTCTAGAAAGAAGTCAAATTATGCTATCGTAAATGCTTATGCTGCTCTAAATAAAAGGATATGCTCAGGGTTTTCTTTTTCCTTCTTTGCTGTTATACAAGTATGAAGTGCATAACTGATGGGTAGATTTCCAAAATGCATGAATACTTAGTGAGGTTAACACCCCAAAGGAGCACATCTCGATTCTGGTTAACCTAGCAGTTGTCAAAGGTTGGATCTTCTCTACATTCCAGGTAATAATTTCCTGTATTTCTGGGAGATTTGCACATACCATCTTCTAATTTGATTTTTCTAGACTGTATCCAGTTAGATATGGGCTTATTTTCTAGTAGTTGCACTGAAGTTTCACACAAAGAATAGGGATATTTGGATCTGAGTCCATCCCTAGTGTGTTACATCCAGTTCTTTGGCATCTAAGTCCAGGTGCTTTTTGTCTCTGTCTTTTCTATCACCTACTCGTAGTGTAACTGAAGTTATAATATTATGTTCACTTTACCAGAGAGATAGCTTCATGAAATCCTGCAGGAAGGACATGCTTTTACTCTTTCACAGGCAGAACACCTAATCCTGTTTCCAGTGACACAGTTAATGTACTTTGAGCTGCCTGAGAACAGAATCGCAGCCATAAAAGAGACAGAGAAGGATCTGTGTTTTAACTCTTGGACTATTAAACGCTAGGCATGCTATGTGTCAATGCTATTAATAGTTAAAACGCAATTTAATAGTAAACTTTATTGTACAATGAAGCAAAATAAATACATTTTCTTATCCTCTAAACCAAAGCTGGCACTCTGGAGACTTCTAAAATGAGCTAATATTAGGGAGCTACTTGAAGAAAAATTAAATATGGGGTAACTAATAGAGTTTATTTAAACAAGGAAAATTATGTCGCCTGTTTCCAAGCACAGTAAGCTGTAATGCTTACTCAGTAAGAGAACACTGAAATCACTTGACTGTCACAGACTTATGTGATAAATGTACATTGTAAGTACGCTTCGTCTTGCTGTAAACCTGTAACTAACACTGTACCTGCAGAACAACACCTTTTCACACCCAAAAAGGTCAATGGTATCTGTATTTGTAAGCTAGTACCTGAGATTGCCACGTGCCCGTGTGATTTACACCCACTCCCTGATGGGGGGGAGCTTGTTTTCCTCATGCCCGGTGTATGAAGTAGCCAGGTTACAGAGCAGCTGAGCCTGCACAGTTCCCCCAAAGCTGACGTGTTTACTGCTGTGGCTTTTGTCATTGCTTGTCACCATACAGTCTCACTCTGTCCCTTGCAATGGCTCCAGTGCATGGCCGACCTTGTGGAAAGCTGAGTCGGAGAGATGAACTGTCTGCCAGAAATCCTCCTGAGCTCACTCCTTGTTGGGATAGACAACTGCTGGTTTTGGAAGAGCTGACATGCATAGCCTGGGCTAGGCAGTTCCTGCATTCAGGCATGTGAACTTTGAAACTTTGTCCTCTGAACACGGGATAATCAGACTGAGATGATGGGAGAGAGATGACTGAGGTGGTTGGTAAAGAATGTTTGCTGACTGTCATCTCATACAGCTAGATGCATCAGGTGGTGGAAGGTTGGGAGAAAGAAACAGAACTAAGGAGGGAAGCTACTCTGTGCCATATTCATTGAACTTGTTTGTTGGTCTTTTCCACTGATTCAGTCAGTGTAGGACACCAGAGCACCAGCTCAGAAGCTTTGCCTACTGTAAATCTCTGGAGGCTGGAAGAGTATTTTGGAGGAAAACCAGTACTCTCTGTGCTGCATACATGCTCTTTCTGGGCTATTTGCTGTTGGCTGCTGCAGAGGACAAGTACTAAGTTAAACAAAGACGTGTACAGAGCTGAGTTGTTCAGACAGTGTGTTAAATGCTTAGCAGGCTTAGGAAAGGAGTCAGACTCCCAGGAGTTCTGCCTTACTCGTAGACAGTCTTCTGTAGTAGGCTGGATATATACAGGTAAAATGCGAGGGGCTCCTTTTGTACCCTGCTGCAGTTAACACCTGCTGGGTTTTAATCCTCTGAAGTGCTGTGCACTTTATCTAGAGATAAGTAATCTGTATTTCGGGTGTCTGAAATAAAGTAGGTGGCTGTAGGTTCTACAAGGGAAGCAAACTGTAGCTGCAAGGAGGAAATGGATTCAGTCTGTGTTTTCTTTTCCCAATTTTACATTCCTCCTTTTTTTTTGAGGATCATATATAACACAGTGCCAGCACTTTATATACAAATGTGCTTTCAGACATGTATGTGTCCTCTGTGGGTGGTAAGGTGCAGAATAAAATAATACTCAAATACATGACTTTGAAGTGTACTTCTCAGAAGTACTCAGTACCCAGCTGGAACAGTGCAAAAATGAGAAACTTGAAGAGCAAAATGAAGAGCAAAATGTAAAATGAGAAGAGCAGCCTGCCAAATGCTACTCAACTGTGCTCTTTGGCAAGGTGATTTCTGTAGGTGTTACTTTCAGAAGCTATTCTAAAGGAGCCAGCATTTTGGTTAGCAAATGCAAGAAGCATGAATTCTTGCAGTCAGCATAAGGTTTCAGTGTCAGGCTACCACACAGAGGAGCAAAGAATTCAGTTCTATTTATATTCCGTTTCATTTATGAATTTTCAAGGGCTTTGCATAATTTAAGTCGAAGTATTGCCAGATGTTGAATATTTTCAACTACCAGTGAAGTCACTAGGGTGTGAGGTCAGTTAGGACTTAATAAGATGTTGAGCTCATAAGGTCAGCCCTATCCTGACTCTTCAGAAGAAATTTTACTGGGATATAAAATATGTTACTTTAGTCCTCTTCTTCTCCCATATTTGCTAAAAAAAAGGCTACTATCTCAGCAGAGAAGATCTGTATAGGTGAGTATTAAGTAAAGGAGAGTGGGTATTAAAGAGTCATTATTGTTGGCATTGTCTTGGACACCAGTGTAGTCAGGATTAGCGTAGTCATGTTGTGATTAATGGCCTTATCAAAATTCAGAAAAATTACAGAACTTATACAAAGGAATGCAATGTCCGCTACCACCACAAAACTTTAATAACAAGGCAAAGCATGAAACAATGTTTGATGTCACTAATAAAATCTACCATGGGATGCAGAAAAGTATTTGCAACTGCATCAGTCCTTGAGGAAAAAGCAGATAAGACAGCTGTAGTGATAGAACAGATAATACATTAAAGAAAAATTAACATATCTTTAGGGATCTTTTTAGCAGGAGGTAAAGGGAAGATTTTCTTCATGAAGGGAAACTGCAATTGTCTGAAAGCATGGAGAATATCACGATTAGAAATCTTCACTCTTAACAGCAAGCATTCCTAAAATAGATGCTCTTACAGACGCCTGCTTGTTTTACATAAGCAGTTCAGCTGCAGTTGTTGTTTGTTACCTTTGCCTCAGCTAACGACTCCTTTAAAGAATGCAGTCACTATTTTCCTCATCTATTTCAGCTAATAATATCCTATGGTAATGAAAACGTGATGAGTGTTCAGGTTCTCAGTTTTAGCTGAACCATATCATAAAACTTAAATCTTCAAAGTTTTGAGTCATTGTATGCCTGTCTTGCCCAAACAGTTATCTGGCTTTGCCTGTCCTTGAGCAATGAAGTCTGCAAGGTTTGTGGCCTGTTCATTCTGTGTTGCCTTCCTGCCCTTAGAAGATGAGCATACTTCTATGATTACATGATTGCTCATACCTGTGAAGTAGAAGGCAACAGGCCTTCTGAACAAGTCATGAGACGTAAGTGTCAAACGTTACATTTAGGAATAGCCTAAGATCATCTCTGGAAGGACGCTGATTTTAGGATCCTGCTGCTACAGCCACTTACCAGATTAGTTGTGCCCAAACTTGAAGAAGTTTGTGCTGCCCCTGGCATCAAATATATGTGGCATTGAGACAGAAGCACACCTTTCACTTGCTCAAAGTCTGGCCTGAAATAGAGAGGCAGAAGTTGTAGAGAAGGCACAACTGCTGTCTTGCAAAGGTAGACAATGCGAAGTTGAGAGAAGCACAAAGATCTACAGTATGCAAGATGTGTACAGATTTCTAATCCCTCAGCACTGGTACAAAATATCAGGCATGAAAAAGTTCTAGGATTCCCTGAGAGGTTCCTGCCTTTGGTCAAGGTCTTACTAAGTAGCCTGACCACCATCTGCATTAATGCTGCTGATAATCATGGTCACCTTCCTTCTCTTGAAGGAAGGAGTCCACTCACCTCAGTTTGGTGGGTACTACAGGTACGATCCAAGTCCTCAGCTGGTTCAGGAAGTAAATATTTTTGAGCCCAGATATTCTCATAAGAATGCAGTCTGCTCAGTCTCATGGCTTTTGGCATTGATGAGATCATCTTGATCATGTTCAGAGGATGGGCAGGGATTGATTTCCAGTATTTCTTCGGTCAGCAAATTGGTGATATTTTGTCCTTCCTAACACTGTAAACTGGCACTTAAACATCTAGTTCTTATCTTATTAATGAGGAGATATTTTCATTGCTGTAACTGAATGACTTAAAATAATTGAGAGCTCACTGGGCACACGGCCAAAGCTCTGAGCTAGAAAAAATCAAATAATTTATGGATTTTTCTCCTTATGCAGCCTACTTGAACCACCTACTGATGGAAGGCCTGGAGGTCACAGGTTGTCATAAAGCTGAATGTGACATTATTTGAAATTAATCTCATCAAGTTGGCTTAGATTAATGTAAAATGGTGGTATATTTTCCTACTCCAGCTAACCTTGTCTTTCTGCAGAGCCTTTTAAACTATTTTTTTTTCTGCTTTCTCTTTTGGTCAGTCTGAGACATCCAGCTGCAGAGCACTTGCAGAAGGACTAGGTAATGAGTTGTATTTTGAACAAGAAGTCTCACAACTAATTGGTAACAGGCATAGTCTATCAGGATGTAGGGTACATCTGTTGCTTGCTTCTTGAGACATTTCTTCATCTGCGATCTGTTCGCTGACTTCTGAGATGCTTGCCAGAAAAAAATGCTAAAATGCTTCTGGGACCTGAAGAACATACATTAGCTGCCTGCGATAGGATCCATTTCACTGTGTGTCTGAAGGAGGCACATGTGTCTGATGGTAAACGTGTTCCTCTGAGGCAGTGAAGTCATGCACCTCTCTTACTCTGGCTTGAAAAGATCTCTGCAACCAGAAGCTGGCTTCTAGCTGTAGTGGTGAATTGACACCAAGGTTGTTTCAACTCTTAGGCTATTACCATTAGCACAAGAAGGAGCAGAGTATGGGAGCTGTGTGCTGGCCTGAAAATGAAATGCGTGGATGTTCTCACTTGATTTGCTTACTCTGCCTTAAGTATCATTTTAATGCTTTTTTTAGTATGGCACCATTCTGTTAAGCATAGCACATATGCCCATCAACTTAACTCTAGTTCATTCTCCTCCATTTCTGATTATTTTTCAGGAGGTTATTAAAAAATATTTGAAAGGAAAACACACCTCCTAGGTGAAGACAGATTCAAATGTCTGGAGAGAGCCTTCTCCATATGTACTGCAATAAAAGCAAAGAATCTTAAAATAGACTTCTGTGACTTGCATAATAATTGAAATTCAGGTTACTAGAGGCAGCATTAGTGAAACTGAGGAACCTTCCTTGTCTGATGGCCCTGGATGGTATGTCAAAGTGCTTCGATTACTACCTGAAGAGTATAATCTGTGTCAGTTGGTTTGAGAACAGGTTAAACACACCCTTCTCACCATTTGCCCAACAATCAGCTGGATTTAATCTGCAAGTGATAGAAAAGGAGCCCTCAGTAACTTGAGAACATGACATTTATAACAATATCTACTGAAAAAAATGTCTGGTAATAAAAGGGTGCTGCATGTAGCACTAAGATAATAATGGAGAAGATCTTTGGGTTTGTCTTCATTTTCATTTAAAACTGTCAAGGAAGTGCTATCATCTTGCTTGTCAATGTGTAATTGTCTTTTAATTATTGGCTGCTAAGTAGCAATTTTTTCATATTTACTGGTTTCAAAGGCAAAATCTTTTTATAAGACTTTCCCAGCCTGGAGGAAGTGAAACTGTTTCATTGTCTTAATATGTAGATGTACCTTAGGTGCATCTTGGGTTCATCGGTGAATTCAGTGTGTGTTGTCTGATGATGAATGAAGGCGCATGCATGGACTTCAGTCTTCACCATATCATGTCAAAACCTAGATATTCTATCTGATTAATTTGGAATGGGAGGGAAGAGTGAGGGAGGAGCCTATGTTTATTTTATAACTCAGCCACAGAAAGTATACTTTAGTGTCATAAAAGAAACATAGTACATAAAAAGGTAAAAGTCATGGTTTGATCTGTGACACTATAGGTTGGATCTGAAAGGGCATTCCCTTAAAATAGGTTCTTGTAAACAAGTGTAACAGTATTGCAATGGTTGAACTGTCAGACAGTCCTATTAGTCTGAAATAAGAAAACTTTATCTGCAGCTGCAACCAGGAGAAAAAAGCAGCAATATTTACAGCCAGTGTACATAGATTTTGTGTTTACGTGTGGTTAATGGAAACTACCCTCTGGGAAAGATAGATGAAGACTTTCCTTGTAACCAGTGAAGGACAAACATGTAACCTTAGATGCCTGGATAGTACTTCTGTAGCTTAGTGATTGCAAAATCGCTTACTTCATACTTGAGCTCTCAGATAAATATGTTTGGATTCTTTTTTCTTTAATAGATGCAATAAAATTTACTGTCCATGAACTCCACTCAGACAAAACTGTGTAAATATACACCCTCTAATTTGCAGTCTTGCCAAATATTTCATTTTCCAACCCAACCAGCTTCAACCAGTTAATGAAATTACTGGTCTCTGGTGCAGATTCATTGTGTGAGCCTGCTGGAAAGAAAGCAGTCTAGTGAAATGCTCAGCAAAGCCCAACAGCAGTGATGCGTGGATTAGTGGTGTTAAGCCTCCTTTAGCCTCCATCTGTATTCCCTTTCAGCTCTTCTAGATATTTATCTAGCAGGAAGAAAAAAAGTGCAGCTTTTGGCAATGGCATCTAACAAAATTTCAGTAGGAGTTCTAGGGTCCTGCTGCCAGTGACGTGAATTAGATGGTGGCATTTGTAGCAACTTCAGTGGTTCTTACATTTAACAAGTGAAAGTAGAGAGATAATTGCAGTTGCAATCTGAGTTGCATTTTGAGAGGTTTTCCCTATTTTTGTTGTTCTTTTTTTTAAATTTGTCTTCATTTGTAATTGCCATAGTTAACGCTTTATCTGATTTAGCTGCATAACTGGAACTCATTAAAGCTCCTAGAGCATTCAGGGAATTCTTAACGATGGTCGATGGTCGTGGGGGAAGTGGACAAAGTGAATGAGAGGAGGAGCAGATCAAGGATTTTAAGGGAAATTCTCTCTTTTTTTTTAAGGGAAACTGAAAACATGTAAGCATGTTTTCTTTACCAATTCTAAAACTGTAGATAAGATTTTAGGTGTCAAAACACTCTCCTCTGTAAAGAATTACTTAATATTTAACACTACTATGCCATTCATTACTCTTGTTAGGAGTATTGTTCTGTAAATCGCACTCAGATTTATGTAACAGGAAGTAGCTGAATTCATGGTTTCTTACCTCTGTGAGACTATCGGGCCTTCGATGGTAAGTGATGGACACTTTCATTGTTAAGATTAGAATTTTAGAAAGAAGTATAGAAATACAAATTCTGACTCTGCAAAGATGTGCCCCTTTCAGCAATACAGTGTCTCTGTGTACGTGGTAGCTGAGGCTGGGTCATGAGCTGGGTCCACTCACCCCTGTTGTGCTCTCGGAACAGGATCCACAAGTATGTCGGGTTACTGGGTGATACAGTTGGTCTGATCTCTGCCATCTGGGATGTTTCTGCTGGTGTTCCTTCCACCCCTCCATGAGGGGTCACAGAAGAGGAATATGACCACGATTTTAAGATCAGTATTGTCCATTCAGGACCCTTTGTCAGCCTTTAGAGTTGTTGCTTAAGAATTTGACACTCTCTCTCTTCTCTTCAACAATTTTTTTGTAACCTATCCACCTAGTGACATTTAGGGACAATAGGAAATAATGCATGAAAGATTCTGTTCATGCCAATATTGATGGACTTGCCAAGAGCAGTAGCATTACCATTAGTAGGGTAGATTGCCATGACTACTGTTACAAAATAGTGTGCTCTCTCCACCTCCCTCAAAAAAACCCCCACCTTAAAAACCCCTGCCCTTCTTTTCTTCCAATATAGTCAAGGCAACCCCATCTAGCTCTGTTCAAATAGTCATGCTCACTAGAGGATTCAAAGACATTTCAAGCAAACTTTGCTGCTTTGTTGCTCTGACTATTCCACTCTGGGTTGAATCTTGGCATAATGTGCACCTGTACGATCCATAAGAGGATCTTCTCTTTCCTCTGATCTTGATGCCACCTCTCTTTAATTGTTGCAGTTAGTGCTTCTTAATTGCTCTGCTGTTCATTAACAAAAGGTTTTTTTCTCCCGTTCTTTAATGAGAGTCTTGCTCTAGGAATTTTTGATCTCTTCCCATGAGCACTAGTTACATCTCTATAAATACATTGGGGGTTTGGGCTGTTGCCTGTAGACCTCAGTAAAGCCTTTCTGTGTTGTAGGGATAAATTCAGCTCTTCTGTAGATATGTCAATTTAACAAGGTTTTTGTGTATTTTTCTACTGCAGCATCAAACTTCAGTGCTTCCTAAATTCCTATGTAAAATCTGGAGAAGCTGTACTCTCTTTTCTTCTTTTCTGGTTGTAAACTCTGTCTTAAGGAAGTCCTGTTGTTGTGCCCTGATTTCTATGTAATGCTCCTTCTCTAAGTCAGTAGCAGAAACTGAAGTGAGCTGTCTGAGCCTTTGCTGCCTGAGGGAGAGGAGCCTGCCCTGTCAGTCAAAGCAGTAAGCAGTGTAAGCAGGACCGTTAATCTCTCTGTGAGGCAGTGCCATCATCAGAGAAGGACAGACTGACACTCAGACAAGGGAGGCTTTTGCCTTAGTTCTCTGATCCAGATACGCTGCTTGGCAATGGTGTAACAAGGAGCAGATACAGGGAACACCTACTGTCTTAAGGTGACCCCTTCTGTGTCTCTGTTGCTGTAAGAGGAGCTGTAATTCAGCTCCTTGTCTGATAAAGAGAACAAGGACATAAGCTTTATTTAAACTAATTAAACTGCAGCTGGAGAACAAGATGTATTCAATTTCGTAATGTTCTCCAACACAGAACTTTTTATCCTATCTGACATGGCAAATACTCTTGTTTCCAGTTGATGAAGATGGGTATGAATCATGTGATGTCTTATGTCTTGATTTAGGGTATCCACTAAAGGTGGCTTAAAGGTTGGACCTACATTTTAAGTTATTTTGCAAAAGCTTAGGTTTTGAGATACAGGAAAGGAATGTTTGTTTGTTCCTTTTCGTGGTGGTGGTGGTGTTTTGGGTTTGTTTTTGAAAGCATGATAGACTTGCTACAGTTTTAAGAAGTCCTATTAATATCCTACACACTCTTGTCTTACTCTTGGATTAGTTTAGAAATAAACTAGTCCACAGATTCTTTCTGCTTTATTGAAAATAATTATGTCCTTTAGCTGACTGATTTCTTTTTAGTTCACTAAGAATGTCAAGAAGTTTAGAAGTAATGCAGCATAAATATACATCATTAAAAGTACCATTTAATTGGGAAAAAACATGGTGGTAAAAAAATCTTATTTTGATTATTTTTAATTGAAATGCCTTTCCCACAGAAAGCAATGATTTCTGTGGAAAAGCTTGAAGGATAGGGAAACCCCCCCACACTTAGTCTTGAAAATCGTATTTGAGACTAATGGTTTTCATTCTATTGAAATTATCTGAGGAAAAAAAATAATATTTCTCAATGAGCTACTCACTGTATTTGTGCTGCATGTTGTCTAAAATTAATGACTTTAAAGAAATAATGTCATTATTTTAGTCATATTTGTATGTCTTTTAAAAAAATAAGTTAGTGTTTTCTTAACAGTAGACATGAATTAGTTTGGACAATAGGGAGCAGAAAATATTACAACGTAGTAATATTTTCTAGCCTTTGATCAACAAATTGAAATTTTGTCTCACTATGACAATGCTAATGAAAAGAATTTGATTTGTTAGTCAAAATGTCAGCTATTGCAGTGCATATACCTACGCGTCAGAGGAGAAAGAGGAGTCTTTCTTTCTTGGTGCTGGATTGATGTATGTTGCCTCATTTAAATGAAACAAAAATAATGAAGCATTGTTGGCATTGCAGAGATGTTCCTGGGCTCTATATACCAGACATAGAGAACTGGAAAACATGCTTTAATGAAGGAATTTCATGGCACTTTACTTTTATTCCTCCTTTTGTGTTTGTCACAGCTATTAAGTTGTTTTGCTTTAAGGAAAATAACAAAAGTAATGAGAGAAAAAAATATACAAGTGAGTCCAGGAGGACTGGCTCACTTTTTGCAAAGTTTTCTGAGGAGTTTAGCATTTATATTGCCCTTAAAGATTTAAGGACACTTAAATTCTATGTTCAGGCCTTATAAAAAGATGATAGAGGTGTTACAGGATGATGCCAGATTGATTTTTCTGGAAAATTCAACAAAGCGAAGTTGCTAGCACCACAGAAGAAGTGACCAAAGTCACCTTGTTGCTGTATGCTGAGTGTTTTAAACGCGGTATGATTGTCAGAATGTACTTACAAGCATAAAACACGTCTGATGAGATAAAGGGATAAGGATGAATTTGTGTTCAGATGCCGTGTAGCAAACAAGATCCTGCTTACCACAAACAATGTTAACTCCTAATGGCTACCTATTTTTCCTATAATCAAAAATGAGAACTGATATTATTAATGCTTTTAGCTAGCAATGTATTCTGCAACCTGGCATCACTGAGTTCTGCAGATATTTTACAGAAATATTATTTGACTGATGAGTCATCCTCAGAACACAGGATTTTAATGAAATAATACTTGGCATGCAGTAGACAAATCTGAGTTAAAACTAGTGGAAATGGCTTGAGCTGGGGGAAAAATTGCATTGAAACATGGTTGTTTATTTTTCCCAACTTTTACTACAGGAAGTAAAACAAATTAATACCGCCAGAAAATAAATAGCAGTTTAGATGCTTCTCTTTAGTCCTTCCAGTGGCCAAGACTTACTAATAAGTAGTTGGCCAGGTTGTTAGATTTCAAAAGTTGCCACTGAATTAGTTAAAACTGTGGCAACCTCAGGAACTGAACCAGTGTCTCTTATGTGGACTATTTTAAGCTAAATTAAAAACAAATAAATAAATAATCTCTGAAACTCTTATACCCCTTCCTATTGTGGACTAATGCTTTCTCATCCCATCTCCTGATTAGTACTACAGATCTAGTAAATAAATTTATCCTTTGAATATCGTTTGCTCATGAGATTTCCATAGTAAAGTTATTCTGCAGGTGACTTTAGTCTTTAAACGTGGTGTTTAGTACTTCAGTAACAGGAAGGATTCCAGTAGTTGCCTGAGCTCTCATTTTCTGTTGTGGGCGTCAGGAGCCAGTGATGTGTTTATGGAAGTTCTCTGTGGGCAGAAGAGAATTTGGAGGAGACTTTTTCAACAAGTGTGAAGCAAGTACTATAATGAAAAGGAAAGTATACTGAGATGTCTACACAGGGAAATTCAGTTGCTTGTTTCTTTAGATCTTGTAGTATTTCTAATTGGTGGTAACTTACTCTGTAACTGGACATACTGTGAGCCAGAACTAGCAGAGGCAAGTAGAAATTCATGTCCTTTGCTGTCTTAAGCTTTATAAGAGTAAGTGATTTTATAAAACAAAATTATTTTTCTTAAGTGTGCAGACTATTTAAGACTAACAAAGGAATCAGTAGTTTGATATTTTTCTGACATCCGTTATGAATTGGGCGATGAACAAAAAGGTAGCCATAATAACAATGTGAGTCCTGTTTAGTTCTGAACTTGACTGGAGAAGACAATACAAGGAAGGGCGAAACCACTTGAGCACATTAAAAATAAAATAAAATGTTCTCAGTAGCAGTCCTTCAGTCAAAAAAAGCCTGGGCATTGTTGTAATCCTGTCGTGTGATCATTAGAGTAAGAGCTGTGGGTTAGTGAATTGCTGGGTGCCTGTCACAAAATACCTGTCACAGTTTTGATTTGGCCTAAAGTAGCTGTGGGTTGTGCGTGTGTTGTACTGATAGAAATTCAAGCTGTAAATTAAGCTATAAATAATGTTACAACTGGAGCCTAGAACTGACTGCATCTGAGGCCAGCTTCTAGACTAGAAATCTTCCAAATAACGTAACAGCATTTTATTTCTGCCTGTTGCACTATCAACCCACAGAAGTAAAATGAAGCAACATTCTTCCTTGCTTCAAATAACTCACCTTAAGTAGTTATTCAGAGTTTTTGTGCAGGTATGGCAATGTCTCCAACTCCATGATTATTTTTCCCTCCAAAATCCTCATGTTGTTTGTCTTCACTCTCAACTTTTCAGGGTTACACCGCTAGTCCTTTTAGTCTAAAATCTCAGTCAAACTGGTGCTCCATTTTCTCATGTTAAAAGTATCGAGGTATCTTCCTTTGCTTTTTTTCTTTTTGACCAACTTAAATTCTTTAGCCTCAAAGAGATACAGTCTCTGTAGAAGTTAAGCTTTATGCTTTGAGCTTACTTTGATTTTTTAAATCTCTTTGCTAGTGCTTGACTCGTTTTGATCGTCTCCGTCTGAGAATTTGTTGATTCATATGGACCAGAGACTTGGTCAGGCCTAGGTCCTTCAGGCCTGCCTTCATTTATACAAATAACTCTCACTTAAGCTGTTTTTCACTTTTGAAACCAATGTCTAATGGGGCTGTGGTCATTGTTTTTATTGTGCTGCAGACTTGAGGAGCCTTTTCAGCACCTAGCTACCTTCTCTTCAGCCAGTGTTCAGAGGCTGTTGTTCTGGCATATTGGGGCCCTCTGCTGCTAATTCTGCCAGGTATGATGTAGAGTGAAAGAGTTGATTTTACAGGAAGATAAAGAAACTTAATTTTGCAAATGCCAAGGTTTTGGTCGTCTAGATCTGATTCAAGTAACAATTCAGATCTGTTGAACCTGAATAGTTCACTTGCATGAACTATGCGTGCTTCATGCTTGATCTTCGTGCTTTAAATATAAGCTTTGTGCTTCATCTCAACGTGTTGAGGGATGTCTGTAACTTGTGTTGAAATTCTGGCTCAAACATTGAGATCTTTTGATTTGTCACTCCCTGAAGGTATGACACGAGAAATATTTCCTGTCTGTCCCCAGAGGAATACAGGTGTTAATTAATGGTACTTTTAAAGTGCTTTTTTAGAGCCATCCAGTCTGAAAATGTAAACCAGGAACTTTTAAACTAATGCAAGCATACCAAAGCTGGTGGTTAAATTCAAGCCTATTGTGCTTATAATCATAAACCATAAATCATTTTCTGACCTTCTTTTAGAAGATGCAACTGATAAAAGCCTAGTCCATGGGTTGAGATAAGGGACTGCATTAAAAGTGAACTTCATTGCCATGTTGTAACTCAATACTTCCGTACTTTTGAACAGTTCTACGATGGAAAGGGTGAGCTTGATTCATTATGCTGAAGACCATCGAGCATATGTATTCTACTGAACAAAATGCAAGGAATGTGATTGTTGCACATCAAAAGAGTATGTGCATATGACTCAAATGTATACCATCTGGAATATTGTTATTTAGTAAGGAAAGAATCTGGTTGGAACTGCATGTGAAATTCTTAGAATGTTTTTTTAATGAGTACCAACCTTTATTTAAAAAAAAAAAAAGGAGGAGGGTGGTTGCAAGTTATCTGAAGTTTATTCTTTGAAATGTTCTTTTCTGGAGTTCTAAAATCAGGAGTGCTACATGAAAGACTAAAGACTCGTATATAAATTCCTGAATCATATACTGGGTGAGCTGTACTCGTTGATACTGTACTGGCTATGGAAATAACTCTTGGCTCTAATCCATTGCTTCCTCTGCAAGCTTCCTTGTGGATAACTTAGGTAACGTGTTAAGTGTCTCTCTTTTTTTAAACAAAAAGTCTTTTGGAAGTATTAATAATGTTGCTTACTTTTGTTAAGACGTTCTTGCGGCACAGAGTAGTGTGATACTCCAGGCCCAACCAAATGAAAACTTCCATCTGTTCCTATACTGTGAGAGTTGTTATAATACCCAGCTGGCTGAAAGCTTTCTTGTTGTGGAGTCAGTTTTGTTTAAAAGTGGCACAAGATGTTTTTTGTTTGTTTACAATTTATACAACTGAGGAAAACTTTGTGACTTGTTTGCTGAGGTTAACTTGAAGCTTGGTCACAGTTGAGAAAGGTGACAGTTTAGGAATTACAAAGGAAGGAGCTGAGAACAAGATAGCTTATAAAATGATCCATCAGTCTGGGCTGCCATGACATCCCCTCTCAAAAAGAAAAAAATGATGGAAAAAATACAAAAAGTAATGGGAGTATGGAGTTCTTGTCATGTGAGAAGGGGCTGCATATACAAGACTCGGACTGGCCAGGAGCCATCTAAGGAGTATGATAGGCCTCTGCAATCACAGACAGAAAGATGACTGCAAAGTATTCATGTTTCTTTGGGATATGTGGAAGTTTCAGATTTAAAAAGGGATTAATTCTGCTTTTGTAATTGTTTACATAGCTAGTGTAAGCATTGCTTGGTTGAAACCCCCAACACAAAGTCTTAAATCATTAAATATGTTGAAGGACTATTCTTGTCCCTCAATGTTCAGAGCTAGACACTGCTTGGACATAGGATAGTTAGCTACATCAGCTTTTGGTTGACATAGTACAATGCTTTTTGTTGTTTAAGATAGAAAAAACAGCAATGAGAACTGCGTTGAGAGCACCAAGATATTTAGATATCACAAATTATTTTATGTGTACTAATTTTTTTGCTTCTGAACATAAAAAGATTTAGAGATTGAGTGGGCTGCAATCTCTGGAAATCTGCTTCAAATGCATCTGAGGTTTAACACCCCAAAAATGAAGATACTTTAAGTTGCTTAGGGAGAGTTGTCATTGGGGGGGCAGTGGGTAGACGCATGACAGCTTTGGGAAGAACAGAACATAATGCTTCTCTGAGTAACTGTAGACATGCCGCTTGCAAAAGACCATATGTTCCATCTTTTACTCATACTGGTGAATTGCTGGTCACACATGATTCACTTAGATAGATTAAATGAGGAGTTTTGCAGCAAATAAACAGTGCAGTGTAATAGTGCCAGATAAAATAAATCACACCAGTGCATAAAAGTAACCAATAAAACAGCACAGCAGAGATCTCCACAAACTAATAGGATTTCAGCTAAGAATCTGAATAGAATTCAATCAAAATAATATTTAAAAGTTAAGCTTTTCCATTGATTTCTAACAAGGTGTAGAAACTTGTTCTTGTAAAATAGGATGTAAATACTGTTGGTTCTGATGTCTTGTTACTGCTTTCTTCAAGGACCCACTTACTACTAAAAATGTTCTAAACCCCATCAAAATGCACCAATAAAAATGTAGTTCTTAAACATATTTTTCTTACTATCATTTCCCTTCCCTGAACTGTAATGATAGGTAAGAAATACTAAATAAATTACTTTTCTTACAGAACATTTTAATGCATGGTGAACAGCGGCTGTATTTACTAGGTTATGAGGTTAATATTTCCTCAGCACTGGTTGAAATTGTGTCTTATTACAGTAATTCTACATATTGTAGCTTGTGATACATACAGATTTTAGGAAATTATTTTTTCCATTATCTAGAATGAAATGGAAGTGAAATAATTTGCATAGCATGACATAGCAGGTCAGTAGCAGGACAAGGCTAAAATTGGGCACCTAGCTTAATAACCTGCACACCAGATCGTACTGCCTCGGGTGTAAGCATCTGAAGTACAATTTTCAAAACCACCACTGTGATTTAAGAGAACAAATTTCATAGACCTTCTGCTCCCCTATAATTTGAATGTTCAAAAAAAGAGCCATTTAGGGGTTTTATCACCTAATTTTCTCCCTGATTATAATGTGAGGCTGGCAGCATTTCTGTTCTTCCATTGTTCCTTTTCCTGTTTTTGTTCCAATTACATAAGCAGTCCACTCTTATAATTTATTTGTATAATAACCTTGCACAAAGGGGTCTCATCTGGATTATAATACTATGCAATAAATCACCATGACAAAACTAACCAATTTCTAAATTGCATATGCTTGGATACCTACAACTTTGTATATAAGCCCGTAAAAGAAGACTTCTAAAGAGACCAGTCCAGAACATTTTTACCAGAGACATGAAAGGAAGTGTATTTCTTGTGTATTGAAGCATCTGGAGGTTTTGTTATGAAGTTGAACAGAATTCTAACGCTAGCTTCAGTCTCTCTTGGTGCTGGTTTTGAATGTGTTTGAGTATCCATCGTTTTTACCACTTCTATGGACTACCAACTGGTGGAAAGGAAGAAGTCCTTCTACCTTTTGGCAGGACGGTTGCCTGCCTTCTCTCTTGACTATGATTGCTTTTAACTCATTTAAAAATAACAAACCCAAACCCTATATTGAATTAATCTACTTTTACTTCTGTTAAGATACTGAAATATACATTCAAGATATTGCAGGGTGTGTGCTTCAGAGTAGTAGTAACTGCTGTGCTTTTTGCACACAGGCTAACCCCAGTGTAATGATCAGTTGTGGAGGGTGGCTCATACTACAGTATGCATGTGTTGCTTCTTGCTTCCACTGGATAAGTACTTAGAATAATTTTAGTATGTTAATTAACAGGTGCCTCATTGTTCTTAATATGGGTCATGCTAATGTTACATTTCTGTTTTAAGACTATCAAGAGAATCTCATGTAGTATGAAAGTCCTCGTCTAGCAGGAAGAGATTCATCTATTGTGTGCCTCCTGTCAAATCAGTGTGATTTCATATTCAGAGGAATTTGCCTTTGCACTGTGTTTCCCAAAGTGTATGTAAAATGTGAGGTGAGGGGAGCAGCACGGATATGCCCAACTGACTGGTGAGTTGCCGATACCGGAGCTAATTCTGGGCAGGGTTTATACTCATACAGCGTATTCCTGTGATAGGGGGGAGGCGATGGGTGGATACTGGGGCTTGCCGGCGTGGAGGCAAGCAACAATTAGCAGCCATTGATAATACGGGGCGGGGGCACGCAAACAGGCTAGAGGCCAGACGTACGGTAGTAGTGGGTGGTCGCAGGGTGCGGAGCCGACAGCTCCGAAGAGCCGAAGACACGTCTCCGGTTTCACCCCCTCCAGGCAAACGGATGACTCCTCTGCCTGAGCGTGTGTCTTAACGACACCGGCTGCCCTCTCCGGCCCAGCGCTCTCCCAGCAGCAAACGCGACCCGGCGGCGGCTGCTTCTTCCTTTCTGGGCTGGGAATTCCTCGCT
>NW_009737675.1:1955-2260 GCF_000703405.1 Apaloderma vittatum | reverse complement strand
AGTACCTGCGGGCAGAGATCGCGCAGAGGATCCCCGCTTTGGGGGGAGGCAAGGAGGATGCCCGGCGTCTCCAGCTGGCCATCCTCGCCACTTGCCTTAAGCTGGAGTGTTGCATCAGCGGGACGCACAGCATGGACCTGGTGGCCCTGGAGCCCTTCGGGGAGTACGTCTGCCTGCCCGGCCTCGACTGCACCTTCCCAGGGTAAGCACGGGTCTCTGGAGCAGGATGTGGAAGAGCACTTTGCAGGGACACCCCGTCCCCAGCTGTGCCTCCTCCCGCAGCGGCTACAGCCGCTTGCCCGACC